>NW_025936219.1:0-749 GCF_000764305.2 Hyalella azteca | reverse complement strand
AGACGAAACTATCGATCGACTGCCGCTGCACGCATTTTCGGAGCGCGTCATCTGGGGGGTTCCATCGTGTATCTCCCTTTTTCATGGAATTGGTGTAACAACAATTCATACAAGAGCATGTAACAACGATGTAAACTTTTCAGCATGAATGAAGGTAACCGATAGTTATTTTAGGTTTTAGTAAACAATCCCAAATGAACGAGTGGTACATAGAATAAGTGGTGTCGATTACTTTGACTTAAGTTTAGTTTGACTTAATCACGTTTGTTTGATAGATTTTCGTCAGTTACAGTATATTTTTCATCCGTAAAGAAAAATTGTGCGGCACGCTCACTGATAAAAAATATTGATTGGTACACTTAACGCACCAAAGCGTCATAGGCAAAAAATTTCTGAGACCATGCAACAATGCCGAACAAGTTTGATGTCGACAAAACAATATACACGCGGTTTAAGAAAAACGTTTTCATTGAATTTGTCCTTATATAAGACAACTGAAAAATATTTACCAGCACTTTCCCACCAATAAATTTGTTCTTAGTTTTTCCATAAACATAATGAACGCACTTGAAAAAATTGCAATGTGCTTCCGTTACATCGGTTAGCTTATAGTCAATGTCAATGGCAAATTCATCAGTAATTAAACGTAGGAGACTTACTGCAGAGTAATTCGTGTATAAAAATAGAGCGCTCATGAAGTGAGCCAGCTCACATTTTCCTTAGACAGGATGTGGCTAACAAAATGATCA
>NW_025936218.1:0-558 GCF_000764305.2 Hyalella azteca | reverse complement strand
CAGTAAAAAGCGCCTCGTGTGAAAGATTGCGCTGTAAATACTGCCGCGGCATTTTTGACGCGCGCAGTATCTACTGCCCAGTGTGAAAGGGGCTTAACGGTAATTAGTGATACCTGATTACCCGGTGGCCGGCGACGGTCTTAGAAGCTAGAGTCAGGACTGGACTGTAGAGCCCTGCCGTTAACTTCCAATTTTGTAGTTAAAGGCCTGGTAGTAAAATTCAATCATCCTCAATTGGAACGCCGACGCCGGACGCGGCGTAACCGCATACCAATACTTATTTTGGTCACTACAACTGTGAAATCGTCACTCGGAATTAAAATGAGTGTAAACCATTTGAAAACAATGCGCTCTATGCCACTGCACGTAATAAAACTGTAAAATTAAAACCATTGAAGTACAACAATAATAAAATATATCTAGTGTAGACTAGTGATTCTAGTTCAGCATAGTGGCAAAGCAGTGAGTTTTTTAGACTCTTCCTGAGTTCCTTAATTTCAGTTTTGAGTCCTATAACGGTATTATTGCAGATTAACTACATCCAAAAAAAAGGGTGTT
>NW_025936217.1:0-589 GCF_000764305.2 Hyalella azteca | reverse complement strand
CATTTCTAAATTATTGATCATTATCAACAAAGTAGTTATAGGGATCTTTATTTCAATATTTGGTAGATGTTGCGGTTGCGCCGGTGCCCGGTGGCTTGGTCTCGCTCGGTGACCGCACGTCTCGGACGAATTTACGGCCGGACCCGCGGTCGCGAGTTAGTGCACTTCTTACTCAAGTTCTTAGTAATAGTACTCAGTAGTCAGTACTGCCTACTCGATTGTCGATGCGGCAATGATGATAACGTAGTGTCAAACCATTACCATAGATTTTTTAGAACTACCGTAGGTAGTTCATTTTTAATCTCTATTTCTACTCAGAGTTTAGGCCAACATCTTATGTACCTATGAGTGGTAGTGTGCTGTGTGGTTGCTGTGGTATTTACAATACTTTACTCAGTTTACTGAATTACTGGCAAATGGCAATGGCATACTTATTAGTTATAACTATACTTAAATAGTATTCTGATTAGTGATTACTGAGTATTGACTAAAGGAATTTTTTTTTAAAGGCCTCCCACACTCACCATTCCAACAAAAAAAAAGGAATTGATTTTATTAATTAAAAACAGGGAATGGTTTCATGTCAATG
>NW_025936216.1:0-3935 GCF_000764305.2 Hyalella azteca | reverse complement strand
GACATTTAATCATTCTTCTTATCATTCATATAAATGATAAAATACCTTAACACTTGTGCTCAGGAGTGACATATGCGACGTCTAGTGTGCTCTCTAGACAAAATGTTTATGCAGGATAGATAAAACAAATGATTTATAGTTTCTTCGAATATATGCAGGTGTTTTCATTTGTGTGTTTGAATGATGTTTATGTAAATATAAAGAAGCGTTAACGCGTGTCCACAATCTCTGCCAGGAAGGCATTGCAGTTCTTAATGGTAGAAATTCAAATTTTAGTGGTGGAAATTTATATTTTAGCAGACTAGTGCTGCACGCATTGCTGCCAGCGCTAGGTTTATAAACTCAGATCTAGGTTTTTGAGCTTCCAGCTAGGTTTCTATGTTTTTAATTTACAAACTGATCTAAATCTAAGTTTTTTTGAGAATGATGCACAGAAAGCAAAAATCAATCAATAATTATTGCCAAGAAAGTGGAAATACTACTTGTTATAATTTCTAATACATGTTCGTATAAGTTCGTACAGTTCACGTGCGTGTCGGTTAAAAATTAAGATTCAGTTCAGTTCACTACCCAGTCGAGAGAGCATGTAATTTCAGTTGTAATGGAGCAGTGGGATGTTTTGATTCTTTGCTCTGAGTCGCAGGCAAAAACTGAATAGATTTTATGGAACTCGTAAAATTTATGATTTGATATATAGTCGCGACACGAAACATATGCTATATCTTGTTCAATATGTTCTGAAGAAAGTTAATGCACTCAACTTGGAACTTGGAATTTCAATCTGAACATTTTAGGTTGCAAGTCCTTCACTCGATGGTATCTGCTAAATATAAGAGTATATTAAGCTTTTTCATTAAGGAAGAATGCTTGACAAAATCAAAACTATGTGATGTAGATCCAAGCTATAGCAAACTAATTAAACCTTTTAAAGATATATTTCGTAGTGGTAGAACAATGGCAGTGTTGGAGCAAGAGCCCTTGGCTAATGATGACATTTGTGGAAATTTCAGAAAAGACCGTTTAAACTTCTTGGTAGCATTGTGCGTACAAATCAAACACATATTTTCATTTGATGATAAAACATTATTGCACAACTTAACATTTTAAACCCACAAGCTTTGTCTGCAGTTATTCACTTTGTTCCATTGCAACATTAGCGGATAAATTAAATGATTTGACGATGAATACCGAAGCTTCAAAGTAACCAATTAAGGACTTACACCTCACAGAGAACAGCAGAACTGTCAGCATTCCAGAATTTTGGCATAGCCTTAGATGATAAAGACCCGTGAAAGATAGTTTTGGCCAACCCAAATTATCAAAACGTATTACAAATTTGTCAGTTATTCCGCATTCATCAGCCTGCGGCTGATTTTCTCTCAAGTTAATAACATGAAGACTTCAAAAAAACAAACTCTTTGGAAACCACAACTACCCAAGACCGAATCCTCGCTAAGCATACGTGGACGAAACGTGGTCAGTTACAGGAGCCATTTACAGGGGAAAACAGCCATTTACAGGAGATATGAATATAGATTAGTGGATGGAAGAAATGCTGATAAAGCTGTTGTTTACGAGGTGGATGAGGATGAATGATAATTGTAATATGTTAAATAACTGCTCAGAAAAAATTGTAAATATGTTAAATCGTAATTTATGTTTATCCCTATATATCCATACTCATTCCTATGTGAACAACAAGGATTTATTACCATGAATTACATGTTAGGAGAAATCTAGGTTTTTTCATTCAATTCTAGGTTTTTTCGGAGGTATAATCTAGGTTTTCAAAAAAATAGTCGCTGGCAGCACTGGCTGCACGCGTGATGCGCACTAGGCAACCTGTGCACGTAGCGATGCTTGCATTGCAAGCAAAAGCGCGTATATATAGCGCATATACGCAGCATTTCATGCACACAACTCGCTTATAAACTTTAAATGTGTGATGCAGTAGCGTATGTACACATTACCTTGTGTACGTATCGTATATAAACTTCAAATATGTGATGCAGTAGCGCATGTACACATTACCGCGTGTACGTAATAATGCATGTGCGGTGCGACGCGTGTAGGCAGCGACGTACGTAATAATGCATGTGCGTTGCGACGCGTGTACGCAACAGTATGTGTGCGCATGGTCTCATATGTACGCGTACACATCATATCTGCGTAGGGCGGAGCGGGCTGCGGTTCTCCAATAGCGAAGCCTCGGTTATGACAGGCCAATGCGAGCCCCACGAAACATGATATAATAACCAGCGCTGGCCAATGGCAGGGCGAGTGAATATGACATGTCAATGGCAGCCGTCTGCATCCTGATGATAAGTGCGCTTATCGCGATGATAAGTGCGCTTATCGCGATGATAAGTATACGTATTGTGATGATAAGTGCGCTTATCGCGATGATAAGTATACGCATCGTGATGATAAGTGCGCTTATCGCGATGATAAGTATACGTATCGTGATGATAAGTGCGCTTATCGCGATGATAAGTATATGTATTGTGATGATAAGTGCGCTTATCGCGATGATAAGTATACGTANACATGTTTCATTGTTGTTTTATGGTAGTTTATAACTGTAGATAAGTTTCACGACTGTTTTATATGCATGGGTTTATAATTTTTCAATGAGTTTAGCGAATATTTAAAAACTGTTTTATAGCCAAAAATGTTTGTGAAGCTCTTGCTATGTATAGAAATTACCGAATGTACAATACTTTACCGGAATGTTAAGAAGTATTATTAATAGTTCTTGAAGCACTGTATATGTATTTTGGATTTAGTGTACAATTTTACGAGCTTAAACTTAAAGATGATGTTTACGTCCAAATATTTGAAATCAATGCCAATATTTATGGTTTAACTTAACCTATTGTCAACATAACGATTTATTAATGAACTCTCCTCGCATATGGCTGCAAGTGTAGATTAACATTTTCAAATAATTAAGCGATAATGAGCTTATTCAAATAATATGAATGAAAACTAATCAAATTTGTTTAAACTTCATCATTGGCATGACTTTGAGATATTTAATCATTCTTCTTATCATTCATATAAATGATAAAATACCTTAACACTTGTGCTCAGGAGTGACATATGCGACGTCTAGTGTGCTCTCTCTAGACAAAATGTTTATGCAAGATAGATAAAACGAATGATTTATAGTTTCTTCGAATATTTGCACGTGTTTTCATTTGTGTGTTTGAATGATGGCTGTGTAAATGTTAAGAGGCTAGAACGCTTGTCCACAATCTCTGCCGGGAAGGAATAGCAGTTCATAGTGGTAGAAATTTAAATTTTAGTGGTGGAAATTAAATTCTAGTGGTAGAAATTTAAATTTTAGTGGCAGAAATTTAAAATCTAGTGGTGGAAATTTAAATTTTGGTGGTGGAAATTTAAATTTTAGTGGTGGAAATTAAATTTTAGTGGTGGAAATTTAAATTTTAGTGGTGGAAATTTAAATTTTATTGGTGGAAATTTAAATTTTAGTGGTAAAAATTTAAATTTTAGTGGTGGAAATTTAAATTTTAGTAGTAGAAATTTAAATTTTAGTGGTGGAAGTTTAAATTTTAGTGGTAGAAATTTTAATTTTAGTGGTGAAAACTTAAATTTTAGTAGTGGAAATTTAAATTTTAGTGGTGGAAATTTAAATTTTTGTGGTGGAAATTATAATTCAAGCGGTGGGAATTTAAATTTTAGTGAACTAGTGCTGCACGTTGGTTACTAGTGCAGTACATGCATACTAGGCAACCTGTGCACGTAACGATGCTTGCAAGCGAAAGCGCGTATATATAGCGCATATACGCAGCATTTCATGCACACAATTTCGCATATAAACTTCAAATGTGTGACACAGTAGCATATGTACGCATTAACTCGTGTACGTAAAATGCATGTGCGTTGCGACGCGTGTAGGCAGCAACGTACGT
>NW_025936215.1:0-2173 GCF_000764305.2 Hyalella azteca | reverse complement strand
GCATTTTCTCATTTATAGAAAAACTGCACTATTGTTAATGTTTTTCGGGGCTTTTTCGGGGGAAGTTTGGCTACTCTTTTATGTGTTGCGAAGCAGTTTAGCAGCGTAAATTTTTACGATAAGTTTAGACGTTAACTGCTCAGCTTAATGAAATTTTAGTTTATTAAATAATATAATAATTAAGGCTTTAAAACAGAGCCACAAGCAACATAAACAAATTTTTTCTCACCGACAATTTTTCCAGTTTAACCCTAAATTCAATATTTTACTGCAAAGCGAGAACATTCATCTTTCGTACAAAAGTTTTAGGGATAGATCTATTACACACAGTTTTAAGAATTTCCACATAGTAACTGTAGCAGGATATCCTGCATCAGTGTATCAGCCTGTATCACGTGTGAAATGGATTTGTGATACTCCGTCACAACAAGTCGCTTTCATCGCTGCTTTTACAGGCCGATATGGCCTCCTCTTTCAACGCTTGCTTGTAGGATGGATGCTGTTCGCTCCCTGGAGCACAACTACTGCAAATATTACACGAGCTAAAGAAAATATGAAGGCCTATGTCATTGCAATATTATTTATATAAAATATAATTTTACCGTAATAAGTATTGCAGATGAATTTCCTTTTTAATGTTTATAAGGTAAAGAAACCTATGATGAATGATTGGTAGGGATAATATTATGAATAATATTTTATGTAATTATATTTTTTATGTATTTTACAAAATGAATGCCAATATTCCCATTAATGACGCATAACATTCACTCTCGATAATTGTTACCACATGCAATCGCATTTTTTCATTAAGGATTATTCTATCTTGACGTGGTTTGGTTATTCATTAATGATCATCATAATATTATACCATGACCAATTACAATTGTAAGCGTGCAATTTTACATACCTGTAATAGAACACTCAAGTTTTTTCCCGGTAACATATGCCGCAAATTCAAATAAGCCTAAATCCTGCTGTTCATTTGCACGAGTAATGCATTAATAATTATCAATCTTACCTAAATACTTTTAGTTATTTAGGACAGCCTTCACCGCAAATCCAAACCAATAATAATAATAATAATAATAATAATACCTCTCAAAAGTTTCGGTCATTTGCTCAGCTTACATCACAAATCAAACCACTGTTTGCAATGTCTCGTGTAATCATCAAGTTGTTGTTCATCGTATGTGCGGTTATCTCATTAATGATATAGTAAGACTATGTTGACTTAAGAACGTTGTTATCTTTTATTAATGCTCTGCAAAGAGTACATTGACTTACGAATGTTTGTCGTTGGTCTTTGGTGGCTATAAATATCCGAGGTGAATATCCTGGCCGAGCAAACACCGATCGTATCATCGATGTTATGAACTCGTTTTCCTGCGAGATGATTTCTTATGAGCTGCTTGCAACAGGCCATAAATTTGCAATGAATTCTGGCGCATCGCTTGACCAAGCCAAGGAGTATCTACAGTGAATTAATCTCATTTTGTGAACGATTTGTTTGCTGCTGAATATTTATCAGCCTTCATAATTTACATTGCTTCATAATTTTTCAATTTGGTAGTCACACATTCATGGTAATGCGAAAGCTTCAATATATTATTCCTGTACAAGATGAAATATGGTTGGTATATTATACAGAAATAAAACACGAAGTTTAGCTCTAGATTATCCTCAACTCGCGAAATTTCAGTTGTCGCAAAGCAGGTGGTGATGACTATCGAATATATACCTGTATATAATATTCAATACTAGTGTTATTTTATTACGTTACAACACTATTTCTTAATAACCCTACTAGTACTTGGTCTCAAGATGCTTCAATTATTAAACTACAACAACAGATTTCATGTCAGACAAGAAAAGCAATTTGTCACTTACTTGATATTGATGGCCCAAGCTTCCTCTTCATTTTTCGGGCAAACTTTATGCAAAAAAATAATATAATGTTACCACTACCCAAAGATCGTCCGCTTATTGGCCGTCAATAATGCTCCTATGATTTTGAATAGAAAATAGCTGCCGGGGACCCGGTCGCTCCTGCAAGGTAATTCTATCTAAGCTTCCGTGCCGCTGATTGACATTCTCGACCCAATTTTGTTATCAGGTTAGGGGCTTCCATAATGTCGTTGCAATGAAACCTTTTCTTATGCCTCTTCCGCTC
>NW_025936214.1:0-7264 GCF_000764305.2 Hyalella azteca | reverse complement strand
GTATAGTATAGTATAGTATAGTATAGTATAGTATAGTATAGTATAGTATAGTATAGTATAGTATAGTATAGTATAGTATAGTAATTTCGGCACTGAAGAAAAATGCCCATGGTCTGCTGCCGATTCTTGAACTTTTTGTGACTTGGTTTGCCATTTTGATCTTTCCAGTACTGGACTTGGTTAGAAACATCTGCTGGACTTTTATCACGTCCGGAAGGTACTAGGCATTTCAAGACTGAACATCTACAGCCATATAGGAAATGAATGAAAGTTTATTTTCAAGGAACAATTAAAACGTGAATTGACCAGCATATACGGATGAGTTACGAGCACCGCGATTGGAATAGGGGAATTTAGGGGAAACTTAACCGATCAGCAGATGTGGCAGCTGATCGTTGTTGTGTTGAATGTTGAAGCATCACAGCTTCATCAACATTCATAAAAAGGAGCGGACAGCAAATGACTACAGATTAACCTCTCACGTTTACCAGTGATATTGAGAAAATAGGCCACGAAGAGGTTAGAACTTTAAGATCAGTACAAGAAACAATAACCAAATTAGTAGCACATCAATTATTTGTCATGAAAGTTGACAAACGACAATCAGATAATTGTCAAAACAGCCGATCCGTTCCTACGACATGACTTTTTAACTCCACGAATCATTGGGAGTATATCAAGGAAACCAGCATGAACAAGGAACTCTATCCCTACGGAATCCTGGCGGAATATAAACAAATTTAAGGCCCAGACTTGGCCATGTATTCCCTGGCAAGTGAATATACTGTCTCCAATTTTCAGGCAAAAATATTGGCGTTTCTATCATACGCTCGATTTATAATGATAGATGTCTCCCATGTGACGCATCATGCGGGATGAATAGCTTTTTTCTTATCACAGAGAAGTTTAACTTCACAATAATTAATAGAAGCTAAGGACTGCCGTAAAAAAAGCTTGCCATCGCTATAAGGAAACTAGGAGTTATGCGTGCGTGACAAAATCCTGCTCAGTGAGATGACGAAGGTGTCATTTTCTAAGCGAAAATGATCTAGTATGACAATTGACCAGGACTTAAATCGACATAAAGAGAATTTACGCGCTTATAGGCTGGCCATAAATAATAATCCGGAACCCTCAGGACATCAATCGCATTCAATTACCCGTAACAGGCCTTGCGGATATGCGGCATGCTAGTGATGTATTCAATTTATTAAGTAAAGCATCGAATTTATCGCAACGCTGCTCATTATTTTCTAGAACAAGAAGTTCAAAAATATATGGACCACTTGATATTTATATTTATTGAACTATTAGGGACTTGAACCTTCAAATTAGGAAAAAACTATCTGGACCAAAGTCCCAGTTAAAACTTAACAAAATCAGTGAAAAATCACGATCTAATGAGGAAGCGAAATTGGGTCCTGCCACAGGAAATGAAGAGCATGACAGCAGCATCACGATCAATGAAATGACACAGCTGCTCCCATGGCAACAAATCAATCGAAATTTTTCTTGACCTCGCATTCATCAGAGCGTCGTGGCTACTAAAGACGATCTCTCTTTGATGGACTTGGTGACAAGAGACAAAGGCAGACGGCACGTGAGGTGGAACTGAAGACGCTCAATGTGAAGACTAAATAATATAAAGAAGAAATCATTTGAGGAAGAAATTGTGAATCATTATCATTTCTTGCACTTTGCTATACGTTCAATGAACGCCACGCAAAATTAGTGAATCCTTCGAACAGCAGCTGCAAATGACGCTCCAAAGACACCATAACAGCCAACAACCAAATGAAAACAATGAGAAAGAACCACAAATCAACAAAGAACAACCAAAACACATCAAAAACAAAATATCACAGATAACATTAAAAAAACATAACTACAAGAACAACATAGTCACAAGAACCTCAACACAACTAAGAACTTCATGAGTACAGCTAACGAGAGCTCAAGCACAGCTAAAACAGCCACTGCCAGCCCTCGAACAAGATCAAACGTGCAATAATTGCTGTAGGTAAGTGGCACACGGACAGCTGGCCACAACACGGCCTATCACTGCGGTAATTGCAGTCTTAGGGAGACAGACGTTTGACGCACCACATCGTTACCAAATGATTGTCTTGAAAGTCGACACTCTTTTTATTATTCTGCAGGCAATTATGTGTATTGTTTTTGTTAGAGGAGGCATGAGTACTCGAAAAGCACAGTGTAATACCTCCATTGATCAGTGCATCTCTTGCCGTCTTGGGATAGGTTTCTTTATGGTCTACAGATGATCCTCCCTTTCATATACTCACTCCAAAGCGAAGAAAACTCCGATTTATTTTTCAACTCCAATATATCCTCGAAGTTATCATTTTTCCGTGAATTCTCACAATCACGCTTAGTATAAATATTAAGTATGAAATTTATTCGACTTAATGTCAAAAATAGTCTAAAAGGTTCTATGAAATCGACATTTCATATAACTGGCGCCTTAATTCCGGACAAAATATTATAGAGGAAAAATTTTCCCAATTATATCTCAGGAGCCATAATTTGGAAGCGAAAAGATTAAGAACAGTTTCTTATCCCACTGAATCGCGTTCCAGTCCCGCGCACTATCCATGGTACGTGCGCAGGCGCATCTCAGAGGCGCGCGCTTCCGAGACGCACGAGCAGCTAACGGCATCAGGCTTCGCCAAGAAAGCGAAGCCTGATGGCCTTTTGTTTCAGTTTTTGTCCGCCTTGAAAGCTCCAACTTCAATAGAGAATATCCATGACAGCAGGTGGCGCGCAAGAACAGTACCGCTAAAGGGATCCAGCTTCATAGAAGCTTCTCATCAGCTATGGGGAATACAGCCGAACAAAAGAAGTCATTGCGCGAGCAATATAAAATGTGGGAGTCACTCGCAAGAACGCTTTAGCGCGGTCAATTGTTACCATCATTTCATTACAGAATAATAATAGCAACCAATCTTTTCGAAACTTTCACTGCACTGAAAACAACAAAAAATCCGCACGAACTATCGCGACGATATTAGAATTGTGCTGTCGTGGCGCTTAGATTTGCCATGAAATATTGCAGCCAAAACGATGAGCGCATCGAGCAAAAACTCTTTAGAATTGAATTAATTTTGGCACAATCTGAATTAGTGAAATTCGCAATTAGAATTACATCATAAGTAAATACGATTTCGGAATGTATGAAAGAAAGAAAATAATCCATGAATAATGAAAAAAATAATAATAAATAACTTTCAAAATATAATCACTGTGCGTTTGTTCATAAAACAGCAGCCTTGTAAAGCTTGTGTAAGACAGCAAATAATGTTACACGTTCGAAAGCTACGGATAACGTCTTATCTGAAAATGTAAATTATGTTACACATTTATAAGGTATATACGGTTAACATCTTATCTGAAAATGTAAATTATATTACACGTTCATATGCTACGGTTAACGTCTTATCTAAAAACGTTAATTACGTTACACGTTCGGAAGGCACGTCTAACGCCTTATTAGAATTGTCAGTGTTTGATAGTAATTTTTGTCAATTTCGACAAAAAATACACTGATAAATATATCTATTTTAAAGTTTACTACAGAGAAGCAAATTTTCGTTGCGTTGAGATTTTAATATAATTGCGAAATTGATGTTTAAATATTTAAACCATGAAAAAGCTATGATCGAAACTCTTGTTTGGCAGAAGCATTACTGTGCAACTTAGTGCTAGAAGGGCATTCATATGATGTCCTGTTCATAGCGGTAAATTCTCATATACACGTATTGAAAAATCAATGTGCAGCGAGGACCTCTTTTGTAAAAATTGGACACTATCAACATGACATCAGCTTAGAACAGGTTTATAATCCGTGGAAGCAAATTATGAGAGAAAAAACAAATGCAAATATTTGTTTGCTATATGGGCCAAGTGGCAGGACCATACGTGTTACGACTTCTCGTTGAACTCTTCAATTCTGGACAAAAGACGTAGGAGATGATAAATTAAACTCTGTTTATATTGTGTACATTGCCTTGACAAAGCTCTAACGAGGCTCTACAAAACCGCTATAAAAACAGCGAGTTTAAATCCAATCCTCTTGTAGCTACCATTGAATAAGCAATGAACATAATACTTATTTCTTGAAGAGATGTATTATATTCCTCTCTAAAATCAGTGATAAGCGTAGATGATTTAAAATACAGGTTTTCAGTGGCAAAGATTCAAGTCATAATTTGAATACCAGTTGTATTTTCATATTTAATACATTAACGGTATTGAATTGAATTGAAATCTTGAAAATATTATTAGAATTCATAATACATTATAGCGAGAAACTAAAACAGTGTTTCCCAAACATGCGGCGCGACCCATAAGATTTTTAATTTAGTATTGCGACATTTACGTAACATCTCACGCGCTGGTGAGTGTAATGAATGGCACTTACGACATATTATTTCCATATTACGAATACTTTAAATTGACCGCATAGAGATAATTGTGGTAACCTGAAAACAACGACAATTAACGGTCACGCTCACATCAGAACAGCAACTGTTGTCAGAGCGTGTGGCCGGTAGGTCGGCTGCATTCACAAAATGATGAGGTCGATTCTTCATAGCCATTCTGCATTACCTTTGATTAGGTTTCGTAGATTGTACATTTAAACTAATGGATAAGTTTACTGTCATCACGGTTACTGACGACTATTTAAAGAATTCGGTGTTGATTGCAAGGAAGTAGCACACTGGTCATGTTGAACATTGGCCCTGATGCACGCATGGCTTAATTCGTTTATTATTCGAACGTTTATTTTTATATTGTTGCATCCACTTCCCTGCTGAATGCTCGTATTAAATCTAATAAATATTTAGGTTTACTAAATATGGAGCCACTTCGTTGGCTTTGACTGGGTACAATGTAATTAAGTACACTGCTTGCCTATTTTTTCAACTGAATAATAATTTAAGCGCTTAGAAGTAAAGTTGGCATTAGCTGTTAAAATACATATCTTCAATCCAACTGCAATACCTGCTTATTTTAGACAAAGAGAAACAATTATTCGACATGGTACCTGGTTAATTTCTCATGCAATTAGTGAATTCTAGATTGGAATGGACTGGGAGTATCCATTTATTGGGCAGATAGCTTTGGATTTCCTCTTTCTCTTGCCACGATGTATCTCTGTGAGAGGCTTCTCAAGCTGTGGCGTAGCTAAGACCTCAACACATATATAGTGTCAGCGCAACCTTAAGCACGATCTAAGAGTGGCAGTTTTGAGCCATCAACTAAGTTTTGAGATCCGCTGTAAACCAAGTTTATCGCTCCTTTTTATGCAAGATTAAATTTCTGATGTTTGTTTTATATAAAATATTTTCAAAGAAATACTGTTTCATTACATTTGTCTATAATACTTAATTTTTCATTTTGTCTCAAGTAGTAGAGAGGCAACCGTGTTTTCGTTTGAACTTCTTAAACTTTTAGCTATTTTTTGTTTTCCATTCGGATTCATAAAACGTAGCCTATCACCTTGTGTTGGTCCAATAAAAATCAAATGTAATTTTTCAAGACTATTGTTGGGACAACAAGGACAGGTGAGGTGTCAAAATTCCAACAACTGGATCTAAATGGGGAATATGCAAAATTGCAAATAAGTATAGAAACAACTGCACCCAAATAAAATATTACAATGGCAAGGTACTAAAAGCGAAAATCAAATAACGTCACAGGAACAAAAATTAAGAAAATATTAAGATTGTGAACGTTTGAACAACAGGTACAGCTGTATGAGGATTCGACCTGACCTTCGACAAATCTGTTGGTGAATCTTGTACGGAAGCAAATGGCGGAAAGATATTAAGAACTACTCTGTTCGAGAAATTTTGGCTTATTGTCTTACAAGGTGGATAATTATGCACTTTCCGCAATGAGCCAAAAACATTTGCACGCTAGTGTAGTTAAAAGAATTCAACTCGTTCACAGAATGATGGTTCAGAGCAAAACTGGGAGTCCAAAACAGTTCAAGGTTGCAGATCCAGGCCGAGACAATATCTCGAGTAATAAGCGGAAGGTCGAATGATATTTCCACAGTTTCCCATTTGCATATTGGCAAAGTAAACTGTTCATAATTCGGGTAGGAAGAAAAAGTCGTCAGAAGATTACGTTCAACATTGCTCTGATTCACAACTATCTCATTTTTTAATGGAATTTTATAGCGAACATAACAGGAAACTCAATGATTACACAGGCACGTTAAGTTCACATGCTTTACAGTCATTGTTACACAAAAGATTACGTGTGAAATTTCCTTAGGCAAATAATTGAGCTAACATTGGGAAACGCGAGGGGGCGAAATTCTCAAGATCGTAAATCGTTTTATGAAGTAAGCAGACACTTCCTAGTCAAAATTGCACAGATCAGTATAAAGTTGTCACTATTCGACGGAACTCCATTGTTGCAGCGGATGATGACAGTGGTTGAGTTACGTAAAACACCATCGCCTCACATGTAAGTAGCATACCAGTCGCAGATAATGGTACAGCGAGCGACGAGTCATTCAGGTCTTGAGTGTCTCTTCAGATTGGAGCTCTGGGCGGACATTCTCACAGAAAATCAATTTAAATAAAATACATTACTGGATTCCAAATTGGTTTTCGATAAAATGACGTTCAATTTAAAAATTAATGCAATTTATGACGGATGTCAATGAGAAGAGTTGAAACTTCCCTCCTCAAAAGTTGAATGTGAATGGATGACGAGATCAATCCGAAAAAATGTGTTCTATATCAGTTCCATAAAGTTAAACCCAACACCACTGAAACGCAAAACTCACTGTGGACCCCCATCATATAGCACGATCATCAGTATTAATGATTTATGCAGCGAATTTATGCATTGCAACTCATTGCCCAATAAGATCCTTAGCATTTCACAGAGGATTAATTGTAAATACGATTAGTTTATGTTTGAAATCAGAACATGCACTGTTAAGTGAAGCTCAATATAAACCGCTGAACATGGTTGTTTTAAATGCCCACGGCCATGAAGCGAGATGAATCAGATCAGAGCAAAATGGAACAGGGTAATGTGATAGTGAAAGTTCAGAGCGGAACAGAATGGAAGGCGCTGCCATACACACGCGGAGCAGAATGTGAGGCGCTGCCATACACACGCGGAGCAGAATGTGAGGCGCTGCCATACACACACGAAGCAGAATGTGAGGCGCTGCCATACACACGCGGAGCAGAATGTGAGGCGCTGCCATACACACACG
>NW_025936213.1:0-467 GCF_000764305.2 Hyalella azteca | reverse complement strand
CAATTTAAGTCCGTGTGAACATACAGTACATAATCAAAACGTGTAAAACATTTGAAATTAAGCTCACACCGTAAATAAAATTATAAGAGCTTGTTAATAATCATCAACAAAAAAGAGCAGCTTACAAAAATCAGCCAATTAACACATGACACAATACAAACGCATAATAATTACGCTCATTCGAACCCATCGTCGACAGCTTCATTAAAATATTTGCTTTCTAAAACTTGCACTCTCTTATCATATCAAAAGTTATTCCCTCGTATACCACAATTTAGATGAATTCGTCCTTCTGTGGCCTTCACGTTATTATTAATTGGTGAAAGATATATTAATAAATTTTATTTTGAACTGTAATACAGGTCGTTATATATATTCACCGCACAACTGACCTGCAGCGCACCGTGCCACTGACCTGCAGCGCACCGTGCCACTGACCTGCAGTGCACCGTGCCACTGACCTGCAG
>NW_025936212.1:0-651 GCF_000764305.2 Hyalella azteca | reverse complement strand
TCTTACAGTGAATTAAATTAAGTTGTCAATGGTATTATTATTAGCATTTCAACTTCAAAGGAAAATTCACTTTTAAAAATAAGTTCCTATTCTATTATATAATAGCCTGCTTGGAGGCCTTACTAACAAACCTCGCTTAAATGCACGTAGCTGCCGAGTTCTCTTCAGTTATTGGTGGTTTTCGCTTGAAAAGCCGTCAGTTGTTGGCTGACGGAATAACGAACTCGTAACTATTTTATACAGTACGGCCCCATGAGGTAAACGTTTCATATAAGACTTGAAGTACCGAATCTTCTCTTGGTAGACAATGACTGCCGTATTTAGATGGGGAATGTATGTGTCTATATGGAGGTCACTCCAGCGAAGCCTGGAGTGCGCCGGGTCCCATAGCCCTGTATTTGTTCTGGACGGCGGTGCAAAATCGAGTCCGCCGTTTCCATTAAGCCTTGCAAAACTATGTTTTTTGGGGGATTTTATTTCATGATTTTAGGGTTTAGCTTTAAAGAATAATTCAAGTTCTGCTGAACACACCTCGACAGAATTGTTCATGTATTAAATTTTAGAAGAAAATCTTGCGTGATATGCAGTAATATTGACGGATCAAATATAATTTTATTTTGGTTGAGATACTTTTAAGAAATCAGGGGCGCG
>NW_025936211.1:0-303 GCF_000764305.2 Hyalella azteca | reverse complement strand
TCCTTTCACTCCAGACACTCCGATGACTCCAGACCCTCTGATGACTCCATGTCCAGACGTCAAGAAAAGAAGCCTTCATACATTACTTCAACCTGAAAAAAGAGGTTTTCATACATTACTTTGCCTTACAAATAAGACGTCTTCGTACATTACTACGACGTACAAAAGAGGCCTTCGTACTTTACTTCCACGAATAAAAAAAAAAGGTTTTTGTACACTTCGTACACTCGTAGGAAAATACGAATATAAACGGCTGAGGGACCGTAGAAGGTATACAAAATAACGCCATGTTTTAATTAATGA
>NW_025936210.1:107063-108274 GCF_000764305.2 Hyalella azteca | reverse complement strand
ATGAAGACTTCAACTAAATAACTATTGCTGAGTCCAGGTGTTACAAGCGGTCAACGTGCGACTTCTTCTTCACCTACAACCCGCGACCACCACCAGGATTTGGGAGTGTCGATTTCGAACGTTGGTTGTAAGAGTGGACCTTTTCAGGTCTCTGGGCTGGGCAGAGTGGTCAAATACCGTCCCCAGCAAACTTGCATAATCTGATTGTTAGTAGCTGCTAGCTGGGCTGATGGCAGGGATTATAACTCACCTGAATCCGGATGAGGATGACGGTCCATAGTGGCAAAGCAGAGAGTTTTTTAGACTCCCCCTCAAGTTCATTTTTGAGTCCTATAAATAGACCAGCAAAGTATCATGGAACATGGATACCAACATTGTCATACATAAGAAATTGTTTTAAATCTTGAGTAAATGAGGAAATAAGAAATAAACTGATTCTCAAAAATCTCTGGTTTGTCACTATGGGATGACCTTGCTAGGTCCCAACCTCCCAGGTGGAGATGACATCCATAATAAATAGCTTCCTGAAAGCAAAGCACTAGTGTATGTCACTCTCACATGTCAGACCAATCATCATCTCACCAATGTCAGCTTGTCATGAAAGATAACAAAAAAAGAAGAAAGTAATTTGAAGGAGAGAAAAAAATAAGAGCAAAGCAGACTGACAACCTTGAACCCTCTGATCCACATTCCTGTCCACACTCTGACACTTAGGTAGGAGTCAGGAATCTCAGGATGATGTAGTAAGTTTTCACGGAGTTTACCCGCACATTATGACTTTTTTTAAGCTATTGCTGCGCACAGTCGGCCATCCGCCATAGTGGCAAACCAGTGATTTTTTAGAATCAGTTCAATTTCCTTATTTACCCAAGATTTTTACAGATTTCTTATGTATGATAATTCTGGTATCCAAGATACTTTACTGGTCTACTTATAGGACTCAAAAATGAACTTGAGGAAGAGTCTAAAAAACTCTCTGCTTTGCCACTATGATAGCAGGCAAAGTCACTCTTTTAACCATCCACGCATGCGTGCAAACAAGACCAAACTTAATTCAGAAGAAAAAGTTGAGGCATGTCGGAATTACCCACAGTGTCGGAATATGGTGCATTTACCATATTTCAGTATATCTGAATATAATTGATTCAAAAATCTTCAAAACCGGTCATTTCCACGTGTATGAATTCGCCTTGCGCGTCCCACGCATAGAG
>NW_025936210.1:84162-106868 GCF_000764305.2 Hyalella azteca | reverse complement strand
GGTTACAACACAGAAATTTTAAACAGAAAATGACTGAAAAGTGAAAACTATCTCAAATTTCAGAAATTTTGGTAGTTTGCAAACAGATAGCTGAAATTGGCCAGCAATGGTTGATCAGTTAATATTGGGTGCTGGGTGGCACCCATTAAATGCTGTCTCTTATACACATCTAGATGGTGTATAAGAGACAGGTGCTGCGCGGCGCGGAATCGATGACCGTGATTTGCACGAACGTCTGCGCGAAAAAAATATAATTAGATTGATTTACGCGAGAAATTTCCCCGTTTATATACATCTTCCTGAGTGTGGCAGACAACCTTGAACCCTCTGATCCACATTCTGCACTCAGGAGTCAGGAATCTCAGGATGATCATATGATGTACAGATGTAGTAAGTTTTCACAGAATTTTCCCACACTATGACTTTTTTTAAGCTATTGCTGCGCACAATCGGCGCAACTTCTGTCCATCCCCGCTTGCGCGCGCCGTGCACAAGCGTTACTGCGTTGGCCGTTGGCGCAGTGCCTAGATACATTTTGTCATGGACAGTAGACTGTTAGACAGAAAACTTATAATACTCAATATGCATTTAATTATCCATCAATAATCTATGATTTTCCTTGACATAGAAATTTTGTGAAAGTAAAAATCCAGAAATTTATTTTAGAAAAATTGTCTACAAATTTCTTATACGAACATTGTTTGTTTACCTTCCGTAGACCGTCCGGATGTGATGCAATATTTTGTCCAGACGTTAGGCAGGTGGTGAATAACCAAGTCATCAGGATCAGAAATTGGGCATACGAATTAAACAAATAGAAATATTGGTATTAAATGACAGATTTTGCTTGTTCTATATATGAGTCAGAAATAATTTCATCATTCTAATTAATGGAAAATCGTTTAGAGTGCAAAATATTTTGTAAATAAAATATGTCTAGACATAACTGTCATCAGAGATTCCCAACGTAATGGTATGGCAACATCGCCTTTACAAACTTTTATGCAATGCTGATACATCATCATGCGTCGTGCGATGCGTCTCTTGACACTATTCATATTTTATTAATGTTTGTTGTTCGTCTATTTAATTAACCTTCAAAGTTACAAAAAATGAGAACTGACAATTAAAAAAAATTGCGGTGCCTGTATTTTTGTATTCAATTTGTTTCACTGCTGCACTGAACAAACCCATTTCATCAACCGGGAGGATGTCGGGAACGTAACGTATTCCCGACATTGACATTTGGGTTTTTACTATTTGCCAAAATCTGTCCTTCATTAGAAGGCAACAATCTCAAGCCATGTGGATTGTTGCCTTCTACTGTTCAGTTTTGTAATTCATTTCCAACGAACTATGTTCTATGAATGATAAATAAATATTCATAACTGTGCTGACTCTCAGCAGGATGGAATTCTAATTTCGAAGGTTCATATATTATTTCGATCCACCAAGACCACTTTTTCAATAAAACATCGTTATTTGAGGCAAAAAATGAACTTCTTAAAGGCTTAAAACACATACGCTAACTTGCTCAGTTTCTATAAAGTACCTAATCACTTGGAAGTTGCAAGTCTGCACCTTTCACTCAACAATTAAAATTAGACTTATAAAAAGTATTATTTAGTTGAAAATTTGTCTCTTAAGTTGACCGCAATGAACTAAACTTCATTAAGTAATCATTAGGCAGAGTTTTCCATCATGCACACTAAACACGCAATTCAGAGTTCAGACGAGCCGAACTTCATAACACGTGAGCTAATGTGCTACTGAATTGAATAGGTACCTAGCTTCTTTCCCGCTACCGGTGATCTAGCGGGATGATCAATCGTATACTTAATTCATATATGGTTGTATACAAATTATGAATTAACTAATCGTTCGTATACTTAATGCAAGAGAATGAATAATTATGTTGTTTCTGATCAAACGAACAAAACCTTTTTCTGTTTCTGATCAAACGAACGAAAACTTCTGATCAAACGAACAAAAAGTTAAGATCAAACAAATGAAAACTTCTGATCAAACGAACGAAAACTTCAGATCAAACGAACGGCAACTAACTTTTTGAAGATAATTCTGAAATCGTAAGTCGTAACGTCTATTGAATTCTAATACGGATCGTTAATTTTAACATCGTATTTCCAAAAATCAATTGTTACATTTCTTTTAATGAATGGAATGTGAATCAAGTCTATTTATTGTGAAATCAAACTAGACACAACCAAAACATAAGTGTGTGACACCGTCTTGTGAGAAGTAAACAGAAAACACCATGTGAATGTATGCAGTGAAAGAGTCGAAGTTTATCTCATAATTTTGTGTGAAATCGAAAACTTTGTGGGTGTTGTCCAATCGTGAGAATATTTTACAAAGCTGGATGTGTTTTTTTCTATTTTAGAACGTATTCATTGCAAAAATGTGTCTGCCAGCCTACAGATAAATGACTAGTTAACTTGATTAGTCGTTGGCAACATGGGATTGGATTTCAAACCACGCGCGATTTCGGAAGCACAGCTGTTTCAAATGAGCTCAGTTTATCAATTTTCATTGCAGTGGAAGGTGGTGTAACGTGGTGGTAGGGTTGGTATTTCGATACATTTTCTTATATTGACATGAGAATACCTATACAGAATTCCACACTGAAGTCTCTCAGAACCTGAGTTACCACGTTAGATATCTAGTCAACTTGATGCAGATATTAGTTCGTGTGTGATAGCATTGCTGCGCATTCATCTTTAAACAACTTTGGGAGTACGGCGCACGGTGCACTTTTTTACTGGCATATTATGGTGCACAGTGCAAATTGATAAAATGATAATAAAAATTACCGGGCACCTGGCAGATCTTCCTGACAGTGGCCTCTGATCAGGATACTAAGTCAGGTCAGATGTATGACCATCCTTGGTGTGGAACCTCCGCTCCTTCCCCCTCCCCTGGAGCCGCCTCCTCTGCAGAGGCGCCGCTGAGCAGCTGTCCCGGGCAACTAACAACAACAGGATACTAAGTTCCAAGTTGAAAATTTTGATTAAACAAAGACAGAATAGATCCATGGTGCTCATACCCTAGAGTCCAGCTGCCTTGCTGGTTCAGCCCTCAGGTTTTCGCCAGCTCATTGTGCTTGGAGCTGGAGCAATCATAGCAGGCCTATTTTATTCAGGGTCAACATAAGGAATGTTTAAGAGACTAGGTGAATTAAGCATATACATTTTGGCATGAGTTTTGAACGTCATATTCAGTAAAGTGGACAACTGGATATAGGAAGAGTAAGGAAGTGCACCTAACCTAAGTAAGCTAAGTTAATGGCAAGTGAACATTTGGACTCAGCCACTTTGGGAGAACTATACAGAAAATCTCACTGGACAGCAGCATCCAGAAGACTGCACTCTGCAGCAGCACAACACTCAGCTGACAGTGCTGACTCAGCTGCCATTGAGCAAGCTCTCATTCATTGGACTCTGTTACAAGTTCTCCTTTCAATGATAAACATGTAAGGACCCACAGATTACGATTGAGATTTAGATTACGATTCAAGTACAGCTTGAGATAGTATGTACCACACTTCCAGACATTGCTTTGAATGAAATGAGACAGTATTTTAAAATTGTAATTCTTAATAGCTCTAATTTTTTTTAGATCCATGCTAAATTTTTTATCATTTCTTTACAGAGGGCTTATTTTTATTGTAATTTTTTATAATTATAATAATGTGCCATGGATGAACAGATTGCTGAGGAACATTTTACTTATGCCATCATTGGTGGAGGAATTGCTGGAGTAACTTGTGCAGAACATGTAAGTATGCAGCTTTTGGTCTTCTATTGCAAGTTTCTTTGCATGTTCACTAAGACTGAACAAATAAGAAAGTCAATAAGTCAGAATAATAATAATAAGAAAGAAATAAGTAAGAACGGAAATTCTAGTGAGGAAAATTGGTCAAATTGATATTGAGAGATTAAGAATTTTATATTGTATTATTTTCTTAGCCAACAGGCTGACAACCACAGTTAGAAATTTGCCTGGAAAATTTGTAAAAATAATTTATAATTAATTGAATAGAACTTTGCTATCCTCATCAACCAGATAACCACATATTATCAACTTGATTCTTTTCAAAATTTATGTTAACCAATTGAAAGAGACTCCTAAATAATCAATGATTAATAAGCAAACTAAATACATATACCTATAAATCTATGAATAATTTTAACATTACTTATTGCATCATTTGTCCATCTTAACCATGACATAAGGTTGAGGATAATTTACACTAACATTGTAATGGGTCGTCTTTATTAGTTAAGCGAGGGAAGGTATTCAAGGTTCTTTAAATTCTAAAGGGTTAAATAAAAGATGGCTTCCCAACTCCCCTTATAGCCATCCCTGTCTACCAGGTGTTTTTCTCTTTTTTGTTCAACTTTATTTAATTCTAATACAAAACTTCATTATAAAGGGACTTAAAATTTAAACCTAAGAGAGAGCTCTAAATAAAAAAACCTAGCCAAATAACTTGATGACTGGATAACCATCAACTGGGGAACTGGGTGGAACCCGATTAGCAGGTATCACCTTAACTACAAGCTGGATAACTGGGCAACCAGAACCGTATACCCAAATAACAGTATAACTGCTACACTGGACAACTAGGCAAACGGAAAACTGGGCAACTGTACAACCATACAAATGGACTACCGGGCTACCGGACAACCGGGGCATGGGTCGCTCATAAAAGTACTTGAAGATGTTTCTGTAAAATATTTACATTATCAACACGTAACACAACTATTATTGAACACAACATCAATACAAACTTCAAAACATATATACACAATAAACTACCAAGCAGGATAACATAAATATATTCCTCTTCTATAACAGTATTATCACAAATATGACATTAGGATCTTGATCAATGAATATATGAGCAATGAGTTAAGAAAGTATATTTTGGTAACTACTCACCAACCACAGACAGTAGTGTGGGTACGATATTGTGGCGGATAGGAGATTTGGAATTTTAATGTATCTCCACTGACACATAAAATATTGGTCAATGGTCAGCAAAAAGGGCAAAGAGAATGAGATGGAGAGCACTGCTAACACAAATATAGATAATGTTCACCATGACTTTCAGGATTCTAAATAATTTTACATTAACTCGGAACTGGGGGAGCATTACTTCCCCAAGTGGGATCAAGGTTACCACCACTCTCCAGCAGCAAGAGTGACAGCCCATAACAACATTTCAAAATGAAAGATTTCAAAATTTTTACATTTAGAGTTCAGAATTTTAGAGCATTTTATCATTTATGGAAAAAAGGTGCTATTGTGCTCTTCTTGTCTGTCTTTCTGTCTGTCTGTCCGTGATTTCACGTTTTTGTAGTCAAGAAAATTAAATGAAAGATTTCAAAATTTTTACATTTAGAGTTCAGAATTTTAGAGCATTTTATCATTTATGGAAAAAAGGTGCTATTGTGCTCTTCTTGTTTGTCTTTCTGTCTGTCTGTCCGTGACTTCACTTTTTTGTCGTCAAGAAAATGCGCTCTCTGTCACTCTTTGCAGTGAGTACTGAGTTATATTTTTTTACATTTTTTCAATTCTGTTAAAGCAGCGTCTGTTACTGAGCAGCTGGAGATCCTTGACGGAGAACACCGCACCGCACTAATCTCCGGTTCTGACCTAATCAAGGCTGTCACCAATGTACTCCATCTTACTAAGTCAGTTGATGTTTTTGATGTGGAAGACAAGCATCACTCATACTTACAACAACTCTGCCCTTCAGTCACTGTTAAACCTTTCACAGTCCGCACCATTCAGCCTAAAAAAAAGGTAAGTAGATTTTATATGTCTGGGCTATCCTGTTATTTCGATTGAGCTTGCATTTGATGTAGCCTGTTAGTAAATTAGTAAATTCTTCAAGAACATGGGATAAGAATCTTAATTATTATGATGCTATTCATTTATTTGGCAATGATTCACCCATTACAAATTTTTATTAATTTGAAGGACAGTTTGAGGTTGAAATTATGAAAACTCCTTGCCATATTTGCCCAAGAACATCAAGTAAGCTGTATGAATGGATCATTTGTATTAGAATAGATCATTTGTATTAGATGCATTTATCAACTATTAAATTGTACTTGGGGAATTAATATTACCAATTTCAGCGCATCCTCTTGAGTTCCGGAGCATGCATCACTTATGATAAACTCTGCGTGTGTACTGGAGCTTCTCCCAAGCAGCTGCTCCCTGAGCACAAGCATGTACTGTACATCAGAGACACGGAGTCTGTGCAAAAGTTTCAACAGAGAATAAGAAATGCGGACCGCATGGTTGTGGTTGGCAATGGAGGCATTGCCACTGAGATGATTTATGAAATATCTGGTGAGTTACCCTGAAATTTATGAAATATCTGGTGAGTTAGCCCAAGTTCACTTCAACTGTTGACCAGTGTTACATACCCTGGTCAATATTTGAAGTGAAACAAAATTGATGGATAAATCTTGGAGAAATTTGATTACTAATGATGTTTAGTATGTTTAATTTTAGCATAAGGAAGTATTCCAAAATGCTCAATTAAACCATAGAAAAGTTCTAATTCAAATCAATTTAAAAAAAAGTAATTTATCACATGTAGAAGTTAGCTCTTTATTATTATAGGTATACATAAATTGAAATTTTTGGGAGGAATGAAGGATTAAGATTCTGACATAGTAAAAATAATAGGAACAAAATTGGATATGATAATATCTTGGTAAAATTTATGATAATATCTGATAAAAAAATATCATATTAAATAATATTATAAAATAATCCAAGATTCTTAGCTTTTATAAACCTTCTTGATGGCATCACAAAGTTGTGATGTCATCATTGTTGTTTTGTGGGTTTTGTGATTTTTGTCTCCTATGTCATGAGGGATATTTTATTATTGAAGAAATTTTTGATTTGGAAGAATACCTAATTCAAAATATATGTTTTGGGAATGTGAAATAGAGAGAGGAAATTTGAAATGAAAATGTGGTCACAATATAGGAACCTGTTTCTTATATGGTCAAATTTCAGGTGTGGAGATCATCTGGGCTGTGAAGGATGCCTGGTTCACAGCAGCCTATATTGACCCTGGAGCTGCTGAATTCTTCAGACCTTGTCTAACCAAAGACAAAAATCCTACAGAAGTGCCTCTTGTTAAGCGGAAAAAGTACACTATTGATAATCTAGAAGTCAGTTTCTGAATGTTCAGTGTTAGTTTTAACTTTTTATGAAACAAGAATGCAATTTTTTATGTTATTATTGTATATTTAATTTTTCTTTTATCATATGGTCTCAGAATTACTGTAAAGTTGATGTATGCTTTGAGTCTACATCTTTATTGCTGATAAATATCTGTATTACCTACTGGATAACTTTCCTGAGCTGAGTTTGAGTGGTGTTTGTTATCTGGTTTCTTGTTTTTATATCTCATTTCACTTTAAAATCCTACCATTGCAAAAACTTTGTTTCTATTATCCAACAAAAATTTATTCTCACTGAATTAACTGAGTTAAATTTGGCATTTGAGACGACAGAGAGTGGCAGCAGAGAGGTAGCAGGTGGAGCGCTAGGTCCTGACTGGCATGAAGGGCTGGATGTAGCTGGTGCACTGCAACGCCGGACAGTGCAGCTGGTCACGAAGGTGGAGGTGGTGGGTCTCCATGAGCCCCAAGACCTGCACCAAGACCCTCAGCTTCTTGCCAAACTCACACTCGGCCTGAAGAAGTCAAGTGATGGTGAGAAGTCTCTCATAGAATATATTGTGTATCAAGATGAACAGCGCCACACTGCTATTCTGCTAAAAGTTTCAACTCTTTATGTACTGACAGTAAGGCTAGTTATCTGGCCTTTAGGTATGAATAGTATTGATGGTGGGTGATACATCTCTGAAAAATAGAGATATTTAAACCTGTATTTTTTTATATTGCCTTTTATTTTTCATACTTAAAAAGTACCTATACAATATAATTTTCACTTGTAAAACTGAACCTTATCATTGATTTTTTTTCTTTTTCAAATGCTTTTTGTAGGTGACAAAAATACATGATTTGATTTTTTTATGTATTTTCAATATTCTATGGGGAAATTTCCATACTAATTCAATTCTTTGTTAGTGCCTGATTTCCTTTCAAGTATTATGGAATGATGGTATTTTACATTGTAATCACTCAATCAACATCATCCAGTTTTTAGCGCATTTTCTCATTTATGGAAAAAATGTACTATTGTGCTTGCCATGTCTGTCTGTCTGTCTGTCCGTCCGTCTGTCCGTGACCTCAAGTTTTCATCGACGAGAAAATGCACTCTCTGTCACTCACTGCAGCGAGTACTGAGTTATATTTTTTTTTTATTTTGGGACAAGCTTACACAGAAACTTGACTACACAAATTTATCAAAATAGATTAATGATATTACCAATATCTGAATGGTCTGCCATGAAGTACTAATGGTGCAATGGCAGCTAATCTTCCTGCATATGCCATCGCATTATTAATTGCCATTTATTGATAATTACATATGAATCACTGTGTAATCTAATTTTAATCGAACTGTCTCGCCCATGCAATATGCTTTCAATATTAACTATATATAGTTAATTTTGTCTAATACTATGTTTTTCCTAAATTGCATTTAAAGATGAGTTTCATAAATCTAGTAGGCAACAGAAGGTTTATCATTATTCCAAAAAATTGACAACTTCATTGTACCTAAATTTTTATATTATTCTCTTACACCTCTACTTATTGATAATTATTTTCTTTGATTTATTCAAGATTCACACCCTCTGTCAAAATCATCCCTAAGTCAAACATTTAATTAATTATTGAGTTGGTCTGCCGGCCTCACATGCTGCCCAAGCCTTTGCCAGTTGCCCTCAGTTGCCTCACAAAAATGTTTCACATTATGTGATATGATTTTTGTTGCAAAACTTGTTCATAATTAACTCATGGCTCTAACCTCTACTTTGCTACCCTATAATTTTTGTTGCAAGACATTTATAATTACATAATTTTTCATGATTACATAATTGTTCATAATTACATAATTGTTCATAATTACCTACATAATTGTTCATAATTACATAATTGTTCATAATCACATAATTGTTCATAATTAAATACTACCGTAATTGTTCATAATTACATAATTGTTCATAATTTCATAATTATGCAAGTTTGATTGAAGACCAGAGCCGGCTTCTCATTAATAATCTTCTTATTCATCTTTTCAATGACACGAACTAAATTTCTAGCTGTCACCGAGAGATCAAATGGCAGGTTACCAAATGACATTTTAATAAAATGTGACGTTTCGAAAATACAAATATTCTTTATAAAGCAGGTGAAGGTTTTGCAACACTTGCAATTACATTATTGTTCATAATCACATAATTGTTCATAATCACATAATTGTTCATAATAACATAATTGTTCATAATAACTTGCTGCCCTGACAATGACAGGCAAGGAGCAGCCCTGGCCTGTGTACGTGGAGCTCAGCAACGGACTCGTCTACGGCTGCGACTTTGTCGTGTCCGCTGTTGGCGTCACTCCTAACACCAGCCTCCTGAGTGGTGAGGTGTTCTGGAGACCTTGTACCTCATAAGGCGTTTGTGTGGAGACCTCATACCTCATGAGACGTTTGTATGAGATCTCATCCCTCATGAGGCCCAGGTATGAGACCTCATACCTCATAAGGCGTTTTTGTGAGACCTTATAATACCTACCTCATGAGGTGTGTATGAGACCTCATACCTCATGGGGCATTTATGTGAGACCTCATAATAACTCTTGAGGCGTGTATGTGAGACCTCATCCCTCATGAGGTGTTAGTGTGATACACAACTTCTTGTTAGTTTTTCCTCTAAAGAAAACTACGTAGTTTACCGCTTACTTTGTTTTAGGCGAGTTAATTTCTCAGCGTTCATAATTTCCTTTCATAGTCCCCACAATGGAACGCAATTTAGGGTCCCATTTAACATATTACTCAGGATGATGCCAGCATCCTTGATACTTGTATCACTCATTGGTCCTTGAGAATTGCCAAACTTTCTAGTTGAATGCTACTGCAACTAAGGATTTATATCGTTGAGAATTATTTTAATGTTCCTATCTTACTATCATTTTGGTAAAGCAACTAAAGATTTATATATACTATTGTTTAGGAAGGCTTGAAATGTTCTAATCTCACTATCTAAACGGCAAAGCAACGAAGGATTTATATATACTATCGTTGAGAAAGATTTTAATGTTCCAATTTTACTATCTAAATGGCAAAGCAACTAAGGGTTTATATATATCATTGAGAACGACTTTAGAAATCCTCAATCTTCCTACTTTATAAATGAACTAAAGCTAAGAAAATGTGTAGTTACAAACTGAGTTTTATTTCTATTGAGTTCTAAACAGTGGCAGCGGGTGACGGGTTCACGCTGGGGGCAGACGGTGGTGTGTGTGTAGGCAACCGCATGGACACGGACTGAGTTTTATTGCAAACTGAGTTTATTATTTTATTGCAAACTGAGTTATTATATTATTGCAAACTGAGTTTTATTTCTATTAAGTTCTGAACACTGACAGCTGGTGACGGGTTCACGCTGGGGGCGGACGGTGGCGTGTGTGTAGGCGACCGCATGGACACGGCCGTGCCTGACGTGTACGCTGCTGGCGACGTGTGCACTGCAGCCTGGCCCTGGGCACAGCACTGGCACCAGGTGCTGTGGGGGTGACGGCATGCAGGAGGGGAAATGAGTGAGAGTTTGTCCAAATATGCCTGCGTAAGGGGGTTGATGGAATACACTAGGAGAAATGAGTGAGGCTATGTCTGAATTGCAATAGGTATTCGGCGAAGGAATGCAGTAGGGGAAATGAGTGAGACTTTGTCCAAATAGACCTCGTGATGAGGGTTGATGGAATACACGCGAAAAAATTAGTGAGGCTATGTCTCAGTTGTGATCGGGATGGGGTGAGGGAATGCACTCAGAGATACAAGTAAGAGTTTGTCCAAATACAGGTAGCTCTCGACATGGATGTTCATGGAAAACACTGGGAAAAATAAGTAAGATTTTGTTTGGATTTTAATGCACTTATTACCCTCGTGTGCAAGAAGTTTTCTGTCTATTAAATTCGAGCAATTTTTCCCCTCTTCTTGGCTTAGCTTGGTCATGTACGCAAGTTTGATGTGAATTTAATTTTTATGCTCTTTTGCGCCGCACGAGTTCTCCCCTTCCCGACCGCAAGTTTTCCCCCTTCACGACCGCAAGTTTTCCCCCTTCACGACCGTAAGTTTTCCCCCTTCACGACCGTACGACCGCAAGTTTCCCCCTTCACGACCGCAAGTTTCCCCCTTCACGACCGCAAGTTTCCCCCTTCACGACCGCAAGTTTCCCCCTTCACGACCGTAAGTTTTCCCTTCACGACCGTAAGTTTTTCCCCTTCATGACCGTAAGTTTTCCCCCTTCACGACCGTAAGTTCTCCCCTTCACGACCGTAAGTTTTCCCCTCTTCACGACCATAAATTCATCTCGGAGAAGAAATTACGGTCGTAAAGGGAGAATCTCCTTTCACGACCGAAAGTTTTCCCCTTTTACGACCATAAGTTTTCCCCTCTTCACGACCGTAAGTTTTCCCCTTTTTACGACCGTATATAAGTTCTCCCCTTCACGACCGTAAGTTTCCCCCTTCGCGACCATAAGCTCTCCCTCACGACCGTAAATTATCCCCCAAACGTCCCCATGTCTCTTGCCCCACAGATGAGGCTCCCCCTTCACGACCGTAAGTTTTCCCCTTCACGACCATAAGTTCTCCTCCTTCACGACCGTAAGTTCTCCGCTTCACGACCGTAAATTATCCACCCACTGAATTATTTCTTGCCCCACAGATGCGGCTATGGACGCAGGCCCGACAGATGGGTTCGTACGCCGC
The DNA here is from genome assembly GCF_000764305.2 of Hyalella azteca. Taxonomy (NCBI): domain Eukaryota; kingdom Metazoa; phylum Arthropoda; class Malacostraca; order Amphipoda; family Hyalellidae; genus Hyalella; species Hyalella azteca. The sequence goes on along the minus strand of NW_025936210.1, from coordinate 94,911 downwards.
CAAGTGCATGTGGGCGTCCGTAACTCAGCAGCAGATATACCAGGACTTCTGCTTCGAGCTCTTCACGCACGCGACACGCTTCTTCGGCCATAAGGTGGTCATGCTGGGGCTCTACAACGGACAGAAACTGGACAGCAAATACGACATTCTGCTCAGGATGACGCCCGGTGAGCTTCGCGTACGCTGATTTGTATAATAAAAATGTCCTTGTATCTTACCGGCCTTTTAAATTTCGTATATATTCGTGTTTTGTATATGTTCGTGATATATGTTCGCGTGTGGTTAGCTATAAAATGAAAATGTCGTATTTATTAGTGTTGTATATATTCGTGTGTTGTATATGTTCGTGATTTATGTTCGCGTGTGGTGATTTATATAATAATAATGTGCTATATATTCGTGATTTGCATATGTTCGCAAATTATGTTCACGTGTGGTGATTTATATAATAAAAATTTCGTATATATTAGTGTGTTTTCCTCAACGCACGTTTTGGTGAACACCAGATAGTATTTCTTATTAATAATTTTCTTACAGGTTTTCATTATTCGGTGAATTAGAAATTAGAATTCGGACAAAACCAATTTTAGAATTTTCAAATCCTATCAAAAAATCCAATTCGCTGAATAGAGAAAAACGACATGAAATTTTTAATAGGTCTATGGAAGCTAACTTGTAGCTAGGTCTGCCACAATTTTTATTACATCGGCTGTTTGCATTTTGAGTTACCATGAAGTCGATTTTTTAGAAACGTTAACATATATGCAAAGATGACGTGTCTAATGAACACTTCGATGGACCAACAAAAAATAATGCTTTGTTATATCATTTTATTCGCGCCAAGTTATTATATCAGCCTTTACGTGTAGAGGCTGACAATGACGTCCTCTACGACGTACATAAATTTCTTTTATTGTTTCTGACGTTACACTGAAGTAAATAGGTGGGTCTGGATGACCCACTAAGATGAATTCCCCATCCCCTAATTAATAATCCCCCTCCCACAATTAATTAATTGTGGGACGTCCCCTCCCCTAATTAATAATTCCCATCCGCTAATTAATAACCCCCGTCCCCTAATTATTAATCCACGTCCCATAATTAATAATCCCCGTCCCCTTATTAATAATCCCCGTCCTCTAATATTAATGGATAATCACACGCCGCATGTCGCCAGGGTTGGAGTACGTGAAGGTGGTGCTGAAGGAAGGCAGGATGCAGGGCGCCCTCCTGATAGGGGACACGGACCTCGAGGAGACCTTCGAGAACCTCATCCTCAACCAGATGGACCTGAGCGCTTATGGGGAGGACCTGCTCGATCCTGATGTCGATATCGAGGACTACTTCGACTGAATTATTCAGACGTTTGCGATGTATTATTCAGATATGTTGGATGAATTATTCAGACATTTTGGATAAGATTTCATCGATCCTGACGTTGATATCGAGGATTACTTCGACTGAATTTTTTCAGACACTTACGGTCCCGTCCTTTGATTAAGAGTTGACACGACAGAGTATATTCTTACTCGGAAGAATCACTTGATTATTGATTATAAATTTATTATTATGCAATGTATTAAGCATAAAAACTAAAGAAAGCTTGGTTTACATTTCCACTTATCACCTCTAGTCCTCGTTGGGACGACAAATGTGTCGTCTTAGGGTATATATTTGTTTCTATTCCTGTCCATACTATCCCTCCTTTTCTGTCGCTGTTCACCTGCCCCTTCCGCGTTTCTGTTGCTGTTCCATAATCGTGTCTGTTCACTTTTCCCTTAATCTCTTCCCTTTTTCCTAAATCTTTTCCCCTTTTCCATAAATTTTTCCCTAAATATTTCCCCTTTTCCCTAAAATTACTTCTCCCCTTTTCCACCTTGCATCCCCTGGTGTGATTTGATTGTTTATTGATTAACCAAAGTGTGATGATGGTGAAAGTGTAATGAAAGTAAGGAAATTGTGGTAATGATGACGAAAATGTGATGATGGTGAAGCAAGTGTGATGATGGTGACGAAAGTGTGATTATATTGATGATTATTTTGTACTATCGTCTGCGCGATAGCTCCATGGCTGGGCGGTAGTAAACCCTGTTCTTATATCATGTTTTTGTTCCCTTGTATTTTTATTATCTTGATAGCTTGATAATTATTATTAATTATCATGCTCATTGTTGACACGAACTTGGCAATCCCATTAGCTTGGAGGCGCCAGCTGTTAAACATTAAGGGAATGTCCTGGTCTCCCAAGATAAATCCCCTGAAAAGTTTGGACTTTAGTTTGTAGTCTTTGAAGGATTTATTGATATCAAGAGTTAAATTTTGTAAGCCATTGAACATATTAGAGTTTGGACTTACGTGTTTCATGGATCGTCTTGACTTGTAGGCACGTGAAGCCAAAGTAGTGCATACCTTTCCTCGATGGTGTTTCATTGCTTTGGCATACGAGGAACGTTTTTTGATATGTCAACGTATGTTGGTGTGTAGAATTTTACCCTGGCTGGGATCAATGTGGTGATAGGACCGCTGTGCATCTAACGACTCAAAGAGTTATGACTCAATGAGGCGATAGCACAACAATTTAATGACTAATGGCACAGCGATTTATTGACTAATGGCACAGTGATTTATTGACTAATGGCACAGCGATTTATTGACTAATGGCACAGCGATTTATTGACTAATGGCACAGCGATTTAACGACTTAATAATTAAATATTCAAAGTCCCCGAGGACTTACAACTCATTAATCAACGACCTCAAGGGGGGCGCTGTCAGCCTTCTAGGCTGACGACGTCTAAGAGAAGTCGCTGCGATCTCTGGGCTCCTGAGCAGCGTTAGGTTATGTGAATTTAGGAGCGTAAATTTATATCATATAAAATTTCTTTATTAGCTATTGACTATTTTTGGGCTATTGGCGGAACGTAGACCATGAGAAGGACACTATGAAGAAAATGTACTCCATGGAATTAATGTACACCATGAAAAAACGTACATCATGGAAAAAAACGTACACCATGAAAAAAACGTATACCATGAAAAGGAATTGGTATCAGCAACATGAAAAAGCTTCCTGTATGAGCAATATATGCTTTAAATGTTTTCAAATAACGCAGATGCCTTTTATTCATGATAACTTTAGAGACACCCCACTCGATCTGCTTGTGTCGCGATGACTCCTGAAGCGACGAGTGCGAAGAGAAGCCTGCGAAAATTAATCAAATTTGACCAAACTGTCAGAAAAATCTGACATGAAATTGTCTGAAAAAATCTCAATATTTAAAAATAAAATTTATATTTCTCATAGATTGTCTGAAATGTGTAAATTCTCTGGAAATAAGAGGCGTTTGGGGTTTAATTTTATCTGCAAAATTAGAAGAAGACGCAAAACAATATTTTTTAATGTAAAAAAAAGTTCAATACGCCAAGTTGACTTTCCGTCTATCAAATTAAAGTGAGAAATTAAAATGATCGAATTATATTACCTCATCAATAAAATGAGAAACTAATAAAAGTTAACCCAAATGTGGTAAGACTATTTAATATTCGGCTCAAAAATCGTGAGCGTTTTACTAAAATTAATAACCTTTTTACAGCGTCCTTATGAGTATTATTAAATTGCTCGTGCACGCGAACTTTTCGCATTAGTGTTGGGATTTATTATCCCGGATTCTAATAGAATAAATCTGCAACCTTAAGAAATTATAATATAAATAGTTCAAAGATCTTTAATAGGGAACACGGTGAAATATGGCAGGGTTCAGCAGCGGCCTCAAGCTCACAGACTTGGACGACTTCATAACTCCTTCCCAGGTGAGGTTGACGCTTCATCCGATCATAAGGCACCATATTCGATATGGTGCCTAGCACCATATCGAACCCGGTGGAAATCTAGTAGCTACTTCAAACTATCGCCAGTCATGAAAAGATCCGGTAAAATGACACGATTTCGATCTTCTGTGAACAAGGCACGAAAATAAAAAGAATCGGCGACAGGCCACATCAGGCCTACACTTCAGCGCCGAGATCACTAATGTTATTTTATTTTACGGCAATCTCTTTACGGTTAACGGTTAATTTCTGACCTGCCCTTAGTTTTTAGGAAGCTTTACAAGGTGATCTCTGGCCGTACAGAGCATGAACCTTAGATGCAGAATCGAAAATTAATATATAACTGCCGCTGCGGTATTTTTTTAGCCGATATCTGGACGTAGAATTTATGATATGTGCACTAGAATAGCTTCAGTGTGTGATTTATTTAGCCTTCAACTTACATCGTTGCCCCTTTTAGGGGTTAGCGTCAATCCGAGGTACGGTATTGAGCGTACAGCAGCGACTGTTGTCCTGCAGTACAGTCGTCGTTATCCTGCAGTACAGTCGTTATATTCCTGTAGTACAGACCTATTATCCTGCAGTGTAGGCGTTGTTGTCCTGCAGTACAGTCGTCGTTATCCTGCAGTACAGACCCATTATCCTGTTATCCTGCACTGTTATCCCGCAGGAATGCATCAAGCCCGTGGCGCCCGTGCCTCTCCCCGTGGGTAAGGGCGCCATCCGCCTGGAGGAGGACACCGCCGCCCCCGTGAGCTTCCCGAGCAATTAAGGGGCTTCATATTTAACTGTAGACATTAACATATTTACCTATATGAAGAACTTTTAATTAATTCAATAATGTTTACTGGCGTTGATTTTATTTAATATCAGATGTAGTACTGATAAATTAGATTAATTAGTGAATTGATTAATTAGTCATTTGATGAAGTAGTGATTCCATTAATTAGTGATTTCATTAATTAGTGATTTCATTAATTAGTGATTTCATTAATGAGTGATTTGATTAACAAGTGATTTGATTAATTAGTGATTTCATTAATGAGTGATTTGATTAATGAGTGATTTGATTAATTAGGTACTGATTTGATTATTTACCAATTTGAATAATTACTAATTTAACTAATTAGTAATTAGAATTATAAGGAAGCAGATTAATTTGATGATTACCTATGACGTTGAGGTGGTGGCCAAGAAGGCGGCCATCAGCCTGAGCGACTGCCTGGCCTGCAGCGGCTGCGTCACCTCAGCCGAGGTGGTGATGGTGACGCAGCAGAGTCACCATCAGCTGCGACAGTGAGTAGAATTACTGCATTGTTATCATTATCTTGTATATTATAGAGATATTAGAGGTGAGTTTATTATATTAAATTAGTGACAGCCACCTGCCAGATGGTGCAGCAGCAGAGTCACCATCAGCTGCGACAGTGAGTACAACTATAATGTATTGTTATCATTATCTTATTTATTATATAGATATTAGCGCTGTCAGTAACGGTGCATCATGTCAATTCCTGCCAAATTTACGACACTCTAAAGTAAATATTCTATTTTATATAAATTATTTAAAAATCCTTGCGGCTTTTATCCTCTGCCTCCTATTTCTCCTGGTGGCAAAGAAACCTGATTTTTTGATGGACAAGGACAAGGAGGCCGTGGTGTCCATAAGCTGTCCTCCCTTTAATTATTATTATTGTCAGGGCGCTGATGGACAAGGACAAGGAGGTCGTGGTGTCCATAAGCTGTCCTCCCTTTAATTATTATTATTGTCAGTTTTATCTTATTCCTTCATGTACTTACCAAGTTAATTAACTGCTGCTATTAATACTTATAATATAATAGTTTATAAGTTACATCATTTTATATGCCTTGATCTCTCCTAACCGCAGGCTTCTTTCTCAACGTACTTACCAATATATAAATTCTTATGATAAATATAATTGTTTTTATCTTAAATCACTTTACATTCTTTGCCTTATAATAAATATAATACTTCATAATTTACATGAATTTACATGCTGTGCATGTAATCCAAATATAACAGTTCATAAGTTACCTGAGTTTATATGCTTTACCTTATAATAGATATAATACTTTATTAGTTACATGAGTTTATATGCTTTACCTTATAATAAATATAATACTTTATGAGTTACATCAGTTTATATGCTTTACCTTATAATAAATATTATAGATCATAAGTTACAACAGTTTATTTGATTTAGTCCCTCTTCGTGCAGGCTACTTGAGGCAGCTTGATAATAAATATTCTACTTTTTAAGTTAAGTTAAAGTTAGTTATATAAGTTACATGAGTTTACATGCTTAGCATATAATAAATATTATAGATCATAAGTTACGCGAGTTTATACGCCTTGATCCCCTCTACGCGCAGGCTACCTGAGGCAGCTTGATAATAAATATACTAGTTTTTATGTCAAGTTAAACTTAGTTACATAAGTTACATGAGTTTTTATACTTCGGTCCCCTCTACGCGCAGGCTACCTGAGGCAGCTGGGCGCATGCGCGGTGTGGGACAGCAACGTGGCGCGGTCGCTCGCTCTGCGCGACGCTGCGCGCGAGTTCGCCGACGCCTTCACGCGCGACCCCGCGCGCCTGCCCATTATATGCGCCTCGTGTCCTGGTATGTGTGCATCTAATGAATAATTATATATTAAATTATGCAATAAATTATTGTATTATGTTTAAGTTATAATACAATTAATAATTAATTATATTAATGAAACATAATCATATGCGCGTCATGTCCTGGTATCTTTCATGAATTATTATATATTAAAGTATGCATTAAATTATTGTATTATGTTTCAAATCAAATAAATAAATATATTACAGAAACTTGTAATTTTATGCGCCTGCCAATCATATGCGCGTCGTGTCCTGGTATCTTTCATGAATTATTAATTTTTTAATTATGCATTAATTTATTTTATTATGTTATAGTAAATTCAATTATTAAATATATTGATGAAACATAATCATATGCGCCTCGTGTCCTGGTATCTCTCATAAATAATTGTGTAGTAAATTATGCATTCAATTACTGCATTATGTTATAATACATTTAACAATTGAATCTAATAAATAAATAATGTATATTAATAAAGATCTTTATTAATATTATTATATTATTTAGCTTTGCATATCGTGCGTCAAAATGAGCTACGTTGAAGTCTGCAAATTAAGGCACTCGTTCGGCAATTTTTGCCGGTTTCACGTTTTTGTCGACGAGAAAAAGCGCTCTCTGTCACTCACTGCAGTGAGTACTGAGTTTTATTTTTTTTTTGTCTATGATTGGTGGATTTCACTTGAAAGGCCGTCAATGATTGGCTGATGAACTAACGATCTCCTTAACTTTTTTTTTTAAATATGGCCCCTGTAACTTAAACTTGAGTTTGAAGTTTAACTAAAAGCGTACCCGCAGGCTGGGTCTGCTACGCAGAGAAGACGCAGCCCCAGCAGGTGCTAGACCGCCTGAGCGCCGTGCGCAGCCCCCAGCAGATCATGGGCGTCCTCGTCAAGAAGCTCTGGGCGCCCGCCACCAACAGGGACGCTAACAACGTATGTTTTATTTCTTTAGGACTATGTGTTTCATTGTATGTATATTATTATAGTATTGGTGAATTTAATATAAAAATTACATAATGATAATTTTAATCATATAGATATCAGTTTGTCTCACAATATACCTATGTCATTTTATATTTGATGGGCCGCGACCAACAGGGATGCTGACAACGTATGTTATATTTCTTTAGGTCTATGTGTGGTATACGGTATGTAGTATAAGATTTATATAATAAAAATTTTAATTATAGATATCAGTTTAAGTTTTACAATATATAAGTCATTGTAGCTTAGATGGGCCGCGGCACCGACAGGGACGCTAACAAGGTATGTTCTTATTCCTTTAGGTCAATGTGTTTCATTGTATTTATATTATTATAATATTGGCGTATTTAAGATAAAATTTATATAATTGTAATTTTAATCATCGATATTAGTTTACCTTTAAAATATATTGTTGCTTGGATGAGCCACCGATAGGGATGATAAAAAAATGTTCTTATTTCTCTAGGCTAATGTCTTTCATTGTATGTGTATTATTGTAGTATTGGTGTATTTAATATTATAGTTAGGTATATAATAAAAGTTTAATCTTAGATAGGTATCATTTGTTTTACAATACATAAGTCATTGTTGCTTAGATGGGCCGCGGTCACCGACAGGCATGCTTACAACGTATGTTCTTATTTCTTTAGGCTAATCTGTTTCATTGCATGTATATTTACTTGGTGTATTTGATATAAAAGTTATATAATGATAATTTTAATTATAGAAATCAGTTTAAGTTTTACTATATAGGTAGTGCCTATCGGTCTTTGTAGCTTAGATGGGCGCCGGCTGCCGACATGCATGCTAACAACGTATGTTATATACTTTTAGGTCTATGTGTTTCATTGTATGTGTATTATTGTAGTATTGTTGTATTAAATATAAAAGTTATATAATTGCAATTTTAATCATAGGTATTAGTTTACCTTTTAAAATATATTGTTGCTTGGATGAGCCGCGGCCACCGATAGGGATGCTAAAAACCCTGGATGCCCTGACGTGTGTTGCAGGTCTATCATGTCACTATCATGCCCTGACGTGTTGCAGGTCTATCATGTCACTATCATGCCCTGACGTGTTGCAGGTCTATCATGTCANCAGTCGTTGTAATCCTGTAGTACTGACGCCGTTATCCTGCAGTACAGTTGTAATCCTGTAGTACAGATGTCTTATCCTACCGTACAGTCGTTGTAATCCTGTAGTACTGACGCCGTTATCCTGCAGTACAGTTGTAATCCTGTAGTACAGATGTCTTATCCTACCGTACAGTCGTTGTAATCCTGTAGTACTGACGCCGTTATCCTGCAGTACAGTTGTAATCCTGTAGTACAGATGTCTTATCCTACCGTACAGTCGTTGTAATCCTGTAGTACTGACGCCGTTATCCTGCAGTACAGTTGTAATCCTGTAGTACAGATGTCTTATCCTACCGTACAGTCGTTGTAATCCTGTAGTACTGACGCCGTTATCCTGCAGTACAGTTGTAATCCTGTAGTACAGATGTCTTATCCTACCGTACAGTCGTTGTAATCCTGTAGTACTGACGCCGTTATCCTGCAGTACAGTTGTAATCCTGTAGTACAGATGTCTTATCCTACCGTACAGTCGTTGTAATCCTGTAGTACTGACGCCGTTATCCTGCAGTACAGTTGTAATCCTGTAGTACAGATGTCTTATCCTACCGTACAGTCGTTGTAATCCTGTAGTACTGACGCCGTTATCCTGCAGTACAGTTGTAATCCTGTAGTACAGATGTCTTATCCTACCGTACAGTCGTTGTAATCCTGTAGTACTGACGCCGTTATCCTGCAGTACAGTTGTAATCCTGTAGTACAGATGTCTTATCCTACCGTACAGTCGTTGTAATCCTGTAGTACTGACGCCGTTATCCTGCAGTACAGTTGTAATCCTGTAGTACAGATGTCTTATCCTACCGTACAGTCGTTGTAATCCTGTAGTACTGACGCCGTTATCCTGCAGTACAGTTGTAATCCTGTAGTACAGATGTCTTATCCTACCGTACAGTCGTTGTAATCCTGTAGTACTGACGCCGTTATCCTGCAGTACAGTTGTAATCCTGTAGTACAGATGTCTTATCCTACCGTACAGTCGTTGTAATCCTGTAGTACTGACGCCGTTATCCTGCAGTACAGTTGTAATCCTGTAGTACAGATGTCTTATCCTACCGTACAGTCGTTGTAATCCTGTAGTACTGACGCCGTTATCCTGCAGTACAGTTGTAATCCTGTAGTACAGATGTCTTATCCTACCGTACAGTCGTTGTAATCCTGTAGTACTGACGCCGTTATCCTGCAGTACAGTTGTAATCCTGTAGTACAGATGTCTTATCCTACCGTACAGTCGTTGTAATCCTGTAGTACTGACGCCGTTATCCTGCAGTACAGTTGTAATCCTGTAGTACAGATGTCTTATCCTACCGTACAGTCGTTGTAATCCTGTAGTACTGACGCCGTTATCCTGCAGTACAGTTGTAATCCTGTAGTACAGATGTCTTATCCTACCGTACAGTCGTTGTAATCCTGTAGTACTGACGCCGTTATCCTGCAGTACAGTTGTAATCCTGTAGTACAGATGTCTTATCCTACCGTACAGTCGTTGTAATCCTGTAGTACTGACGCCGTTATCCTGCAGTACAGTTGTAATCCTGTAGTACAGATGTCTTATCCTACCGTACAGTCGTTGTAATCCTGTAGTACTGACGCCGTTATCCTGCAGTACAGTTGTAATCCTGTAGTACAGATGTCTTATCCTACCGTACAGTCGTTGTAATCCTGTAGTACTGACGCCGTTATCCTGCAGTACAGTCGTTGTAATCCTGCAGTATAGTCGTTGTAATCCTTTAGTACAGTCCGGCAAAAAAAAGGACGGCTTTTTACATTAGAAAACTGTTCTTCCGATTTCAGTCGTTTTAATCCTGTAGTACAGACGCCGTTATCCTGCAGTGCAGGCGTTGTTATCGGCGTTGTTATCCTGCAGTACAGACCTATTATCCTACAGTACAGGCGTTGTTATCCTGCAGTACAGGCGTTGTTATCCTGCAGTACAGGCGTTGTTATCTGCAGTACAGGCGTTGTTATCCTGCAGTACAGACCTATTATCCTGCAGTACAGGCGTTGTTATTGGCGTTGTTATCCTGCAGTGCAGGCGTTGTTATCCTGCAGTACAGGCGTTGTTATCCTGCAGTACAGGCGTTCTTATCCTGCAGTACAGGCGTTGTTATCCTGCAGTACAGGCGTTGTTATCCTGCAGTACAGGCGTTGTTATC
>NW_025936210.1:79079-83438 GCF_000764305.2 Hyalella azteca | reverse complement strand
ATATAATAAATAATAATAATATTTATTATTTAATAAATGAATATCAAATTAATAAAAGTAATAAAAAAAATATTTAATATTTATTATATAAATATCAAATTTATATAAATAATATTAATAATATTTACTATTTATTATGTAAATATTAATTTCCTAGCAGCTTTTACATTTTAATTCCTAATACCTAATAAAAACAATAATTAGTCTACCAGAGTAGACTGGGTCTATTAAAGTAGACCGCAATTTTGACAGAGAAGTCAAAAATCTAATCTAAAAATGTAAAAAATCTAAAAATCTAATCTAAAAAAATCTAAATCTAAAATCTACGTGCGTGTGATCTAATTTATTTCTTTATCTTATTCCTTCATGTACTTACCAAGTTAATTAACTGCTGCTATTAATACTTATAATATAATAGTTTATAAGTTACATCATTTTATATGCCTTGATCTCTCCTAACCGCAGGCTTCTTTCTCAACGTACTTACCAATATATAAATTCTTATAATAAATATAATACTTTATAAGTTACATCAGTTTATATGCTTTACCTTATATTAAATATATTAATTCATAAGTTACATAAGTTGATATGGCTTGGTCTCTTGTATGCGCAGGCTTCTTTCTTAACGGACTTACCAATATATATCCTTTTAATAAATATAGGTAATAGTTTTATTTTAAATCACTTTACATGTTTCACCTTTTAATAATAAATATAATAATTATATAAGTTACGCGAATTTATACGCCTCGGTCCCCTCTACGTGCAGGCTACTTCAGGCAGCTTGATAATAAATATACTAGTTTTTAACTTAAGTTAAAGTTAGTTATATAAGTTACATGAGTTTACATGCTTAGCCTATAATAAATATAATAGTTCATATAAGTTACATGAGTTTACATGCTTTACCTGTAATAAATATAATAGATCATAAGTTACATAAGTTTATATGCCTTAGTCCCCTCCATGCGCAGGCTACTTCAGGCAGCTTGATAATATACCAGTTTTTAAGTTAAGTTAAAGTTAGTTATATAAGTTACATAATGACGTCCTCTACGACGTACATAAATTTCTTTTATTGTTTCTGACGTTACACTGAAGTAAATAGGTGGGTCTGGATGACCCACTAAGATGAATCAATCGCGTCTAAATAGCGACGCACTTTTTCGACTCACTTGAGGCGCCTCCCGTAGTATGGATGCCTAGGCAGCATTTGACGACACAAGTGAGTCATAACCTGGGATTTAAAGGTCCGGTAAGAGACCCCACAAGTGAGTCAAAAAAAGAGCATCGCTATTTGGATGCGGTTACCGGTTAGCTCTTCTAAGTTTATCATCCTGACGCACCTATTTCTCATAGTGTACGTCTCATGATCATCCCAGAATGAATAATCCCCGTCCCATAATTATTAATCCCCGTCCCATAATTAATTATCACCGTCCCATAATTAATTATCACCGTCCCAGAATGAATAATCACCGTCCCAGAATGAATATTTCTTGTCCTATAATCACTAATCCCCCGCCCCTAATGAATAATCCCCATCCAAAAATAAATAATCACCGCCCCACAATGAATAATCCTCGTCCCCTAATTAATTACACCCTCCCCTAATTAATAACCACCGTCCCATAATGAATAATCTTCCCCGAATGAATATTCCTTGTCCCATAATTAGTAATTCACGTCCCCTAATTAATAACCCCCGTCCCCTAATTTAGTTAAGTGGGTCAAGTGCTAGTTAAGTGGGTCAAGTGCTAGTTAAGTGGGTCAAGTGCTAGTTAAGTGGGTCAAGTACTAGTTAAGTGGGTCATGTACTAGTTAAGTTGGTCAAGTGATAGTTAAGTGGGTTAAGTGCTAGTTAAGTGGGTCAAGTACTAGTTAAGTGGGTCATGTACTAGTTAAGTTGGTCAAGTGCTAGTTAAGTGGATTAAGTGCTAGTTAAGTGAGTCAAGTGCTAGTTAAGTGGGTCAAGTGATAGTTAAGTGGGTCAAGTGCTAGTTAAGTGGTTCAAGTGCTTGTTAAGTGGGTCAAGTGCTAATTAAGTGGGTCAAGTGCTAGTTAAGTGGATCATGCAGTGCTAGTTACCATCGTTAAGTGGGTCACGCAGTGCTAGTTACCATCGTTAAGTGGGTCGCGCAGTGCTAGTTACCATCGTTAAGTGGGTCGCGCAGTGCTAGTTACCATCGTTAAGTGGGTCGCGCAGTGCTAGTTACCATCGTTAAGTGGGTCACGCGATGCTAGTTACCATCGTTAAGTGGGTCACGCAGCGCTAGTCAAGTGGGTCACGCAGTGCTAGTCACCATCGTTAAGTGGGTCATGGAATTAGTTGAATATTAACGGAATTATTATAAAGCCAAGTTGGGGTCTTTTATATATATATATATATGGTAACCGTTGTGTTTTATATATGTTATCTCTATCTTATTTATGTCTATGTGCATTTCGTATAGTATTAAGGGTAGGGCCATTAATTCAGGCAAAATATCTAGTAGTTCGAAATCTTGATGGCATTTCGTATAACCTAACTCGTCCATGCAAAAATATACCTGTACTCTCAAATGAAACTATTTACCTACTTACATTACTATTTAACCTTATTTACTACTTATTTAACCTTATTCAATACTTATTTAACTTAATCATTTATTATATCAATGGTTATGGTCAGATATTATATTAAATTCATTTTTAACAAATAGATGATAAACAAATAAATTTTTCAGTTGAAGTGGAGCAGATGCTCGCAGAAAAATTATTTAACCTCATTTACTACGCATTTAACCATACTTACTAATTATTTAACCTTATTTATTCTATTAAACTTTATCATTTGTATTAAAAGTAATGATAGTTTGAAATTATATTGAATTAATTTTTAACAAAAAGATGAGAAACAAATAAATTTTTCAGAGGAAGTAGAGCAGATGCTGGCGCCTGGTAAATTTTACATAACTCCTACATCAACCCCTGGACATAACTCCTACATCAACCCCTGGACATAACTCCTACATCAACCCCTGGACATAACTCCTACATCAACCACTGGACATAACTCCTACATCAACCCCTGTACAACCCCTGGACAACTCAAACATCAACCATCTTTATAAACCTCGTCTACATCAACCCCTGGGCAACTCCTACATCAACCCCTGAACAAAAACTCCCATACCATCACCTACATCAAACTCTGGACAACCCCTACATCAACCATCTTCATAAGCCTCTGGGCGACCTCTGGATCAACCCTAATGCAACCCCCTGGAAAACTCCAACATTAACTCTTATGTCACCCCTTACTTCAACCCCTACATCAACCATCCTCATCAAATGTTCCTAATTGCATTTGTTCTTTTTGATTTACTTATCATAAGTTCGGCTGATCTTCAGTTGCGAAACAAAGCTAGAGTGTTTCATGAAACTGAATATCAGATTTTGTTCGATCTTCCCCCCATCCTGAGTAGGCTTTATCATCCTTTCCCTCATGTATCCTTTCCATAAAATGCCTACTTTCCTCGCTCCTATAGCCAGCCTACAACAACATCTACTTTTTTCTACAGCAATCCAGTCCTATTTGTTTTTTTTTCTGATTAGCATCGATGAACTTCGTAGCCAATTCTACCGTACATATACCTACCTCAGCCTTTCACTTTTTGATGTTAATTTGGAACGTTAATTTTTAGCGCATTTTTTTCCATTTATGGGAAAAAGGCGCTGTTGTGCTCGTCATGTCCGTCCGTCTGTCCGTCCGTGACCATGTTTTCGTCGACGAGTAAATGCGCTCTCTGTCACTCACTGCAGTGAGTACTGAGTTATATTTTTTTAATGTTAATTCGAAACGTTAATTTTTTTACCGTTAAAATGGAACGTTAACTTTTTAATGTTAATGCAGGAACGCGGACCTGCAGGAGGCGAGCCTGAGCGTAGGAGGGGAGGAGGTGGTGCGCGTGTGCCGCGCGTACGGCTTCCGCAACCTGCAGAACATCGTACAGAGACTGAAGCGCGGCAAGACGGCCTACCACTACATCGAAGTGATGGCCTGTCCATCAGGTCAGTCTACAGTGAAGTGATGGCCTGTCCATCAGGTCAGTGCAGAGACTGAAGCGCGGAAAGGCGGCCTACCACTACATCGAAGTGATGGCCTGTCCATCAGGTCAGTCTACATCGAAGTGATGGCCTGTCCATCAGGTCAGTCTACATCGGAGTGATGGCCTGTCCATCAGGTCAGTCTACATCGAAGTGATGGCCTGTCTATCAGGTCAGTCTACATCGAAGTGATGGCCGGTCCATCAGGTCAGTTTACATCGAAGTGATGGCCTGTCCATCAGGTCAGTCTACATCGAAGTGATGGCC
>NW_025936210.1:0-78855 GCF_000764305.2 Hyalella azteca | reverse complement strand
CCGGAAGAGGGGGGAGGTGGGCGAAGGCAGGGAGGGTGGCCAGGAATGCCGCTGCCTCCACGGGGCTGTCCCACAGTGAGGAGACGCTGAGGGACGTGGGGAAGGCGGGGCAGGCGAAGAGGTGCTGGACCGATTGGAGGGGATCTCTGCACTCCGGGCAGGCGGAGCTAGGGGAGCGTCCGATCCTAGCGGAGTAGGACGCCAGCGAGCTGCAGTATCCCAAGCGGAGCTGGGATAGCGCCGAACGGTAGGGGCGCGGGAGTGAGGCCTCAGCCGATGCAATCGGCGTTGGTGGAGCATCGAGGACGGCGTTTATGGCGTCAGTCACCGCGATGCGGGAGGCGATCTCCCTGCGGGGGGCCCGTTTGGCTTCTTCGTATGCACCAGACTATCGTCGCTTTACTCGCTTCCAATGTTAAATTTTCGCCGTCGTGAAAATCTATTGCGAATCGAAAGAAGAGCTACTTGCAGGAACTAGCTACGAAAACGCGCTTTACCAAAAAATTTAGAACTCTTAAATAAATCTATTACTACCAAATTATCTTGCGTAAAATATACTCTCTAAACTCCAAATAGGCAAACAAATTAAACCTTACAAGTGTATGCCACCTTGTGCATGCTGAACAGGTGTCACCTGGGTTTCAATTTTCAATGCCGGTCCTAGAGACAACCGGCTGCCCGCAGCATTTCGCTGACTAGAAAGATGTTGGTTGAGGATCCCATCTGGTTTAGATCTAACTAGACCAGGTCGACATGCACCAAGGACCAAACAGTCCGGTGGGCCATACCGTTCTAAATACTGCGCATCCTCTTAAATCTTTGCACCCAGCTGGATTGCGGTTAGCACCGTCCCGAGCTTGAGGTGGACGTATGGTACCAGGAAGGTTAATATATTAAGTTATGAAAAACTGCACAAATATCGGTTCTAAAGGTTCGGGGCTGATCAACTGATAGATTTAGAACTGATCAAGCTAACAGACTGGATCAAATCCCAATCAATCATGCTTTACATATAGAAGCCACTAAAACTAGTAACCACCATTATTCTATTAGACTACAACTTGAGAATACTGCCCTAGATCAGGAAAAATTGGGCTGAAGCCATCAGTGAAAATCATAAATGGGTCAAAATTTCCCGTGCTCAAGTTCAATGTTGATTTCGTCCATTCCTATCTAGCTGGCATAGACCCAGTTGTCTCGTGTGAAACACAAGATTATATATTCAGAGAAAGTTTTATGTCCATGCTAGTGGCAACATCTTTTTTTAGGCGTTGTTTGGAGCATTGGCTAATAAGCTAGTAATTGACGGTGAACAATGCCCAAGCCTTCATTGTCGTAAGTTAGAATAAAAATGATTATGGGTTTCCGCATCTGAGGTTAGGTTTCAGATAGCATAGTTCTGTTCCAAAATTTATCGTCCTTCGACAAGTGGCCGTTCGACCGAGGGCTGGTTCGACCCACGGCCTGGATACAGAAGGCTTGAGGTGTTGAAGGCTACGTTCCGGAAGGCAGGAATCATGATGGTCCGTTACATCTAAGGCAGTGGTGGCCTTCGGCAGGCGACCCCTTTATTAAAATTGGAACTGATTCTCAATCAATTAGCAATGGCGCTGAACACGCTAGCACGCATATGCGAGCTTCTTCCACACAAAACCCTCTTTGACGAAAAATTCAAATTGCGGTGAAAAGGCAGTTGATTCGGAGTTTTCAAGGAAAATCAAGTTGTGCTCAGGCTGGGTCCGCTGGGAGGTGTGACTGTTTCACACCCGAAGTCTCAAAATCAAATAAAAAAATATGCGAGAGTAGCCAGAATGATTTTTGTATACTTTGTTTTAACGTAATGCGTTAAACGCTATGTTAGGTGCTTGGATGAACTAGTTCGCAGGCCCAACAGGCATTCTTGTGGTTATCCTGTGGCTTTCAGTCCACCCAACGTGAACACCCTGAAAGAAGATCAGCAATGAGTTAGGTGTGCAAATAATACCTTAGCATTTAACACGCGGCGGGAAACTGAGGCGGACATAAATGATTCTAGCAACGCTTGCATGAGCTCGTTGTAAAAGAATAGATAGTTTATTAAATTACTGGAGATCATTTTTGATTCGACAAAGTTATGCGTAGAAAACGTGTTTATAAAAATTCTTCCCAAAAGTGACCGATAGGCGATTAAGCGATATCAACCATGGCGAAAGGTGCCTGGATGGCAGAGCCAGCGGTGATGTTGTCCGCTAAGTTTATGATTCCGTGTATTCCGCAGATTCCGCTCCCCATGTGTTAACGAAACAGCTTTATTTGCCGATTTCTTGTGAGTTCTGAAATATCAAAACAAATCTAATTCAATTTAATACCAAACACAGCGAAGTCGATTCTATGGTCATGGCAAGGGAAGGAGCGCTCTGGATGGGTGATGTGAGTATTTAAATCGATTTTAATTTCAGAATCTAACTAGTACTAACTACTAAAACAGGGGAAGCATGAATTTTTTTTGTTAAGGCAAACACCACTGCCATGACATAAACCACTTAGTATTTTTAGCCATAGTACCTTCTTTACCAATTTACCAACTAGGCTAATCTAAATCTGTAAATGCAGTTATCAAGGACTTCAAGGTTACAATAACTACCACTTTTTAGTGAATTTGCTGCCTACCTAAATGTTGCACAATTGGTAGTCCAGGGTCCAGGCCTGGCAGGCCAGTCCAGGGACCTGGGTGAGAATCTAATTTTTTCCCTAAATCATGTTTAGAGTTTAAACCTGAAGCCGCAACTGAATTTTTTGAGCCATGGTTTTATGGATTTGCCAGCTGTAAAAATAAATTTATTTGCCAGTTTCTTTGAGCCACGATTCAATTTTTTTAAGCCGTGAATTCCATATCTTGGCCATAAAAAGCCATTTACAAGCCGTAAATTTATTTAAAAACTCCGTGCACGTGTTACCCCACATCTCTAATTTTACCCTGAAGCAGTCTAATGGCAACAATAACATTTGTCTTTACTGTAAGCTGAACATGTGTTAATGCAGTCTGAAGTTCTGAACTCTGACCGCAACTAGGGTAAACGGAGTATATTCCGACACATTAAGGACACATCGAGAAATGAAAAACTATAAAAAAAACCGTATGCAATCCACTATGCAGAGAGTGATAAAGATTTGAAAGATATTCGGAGACGAATTAGCAGACAAATTTACTTCTTTGAAGATCTTGCCGATGCCATTTACCAATCTTCCGGAAGCTTCGGCGATGCAGTCAACCTTCCAGAAGCTTCGGCTATGCTGCCAACGATGCTTTCTGTGAGGCGACGTTTTCCGCAGAAGCAGAACGGAAGAAAAACGAAAGATCACGAAGATGCTGAATGGGGGCGCCAATACTTCAGTCGGTGACGCGCCTCATCTTAACCAAGTAAGTAAGTTGTCCTTTGCCGCGGCACTGGAACGTTCGGCATCCTGAGAGTGAGATGAGCAGCGAATGCAAGCTTGGTTGGTAGTTCGATGAAACAGAAGCCGCTAACTTAACAGTGCTGAGAGTGACTATGACTAAGCTACTAAAGGTTACCAAATTTTCGTCGTATGAATAAACAGAATTTGAACACTTTGAGCGGAAACGTCATTTATTGAGCAACAACGTTTCCCAATTCCCGTTGTGGTTAGAAATTAGAATGGAAGTGTCGGCGTTGAAGAAATAGGCCCATGGCCTGTTGCCGATTCTTGAACTTTTCGTGACTTGATTCACAAGGGATCCGGCCTTTGAAACCCAATCTTTCCATACAGGATTGGAATTTTCCTACTTGTTTCTGAAATCTTGCAGCTCCAACATGACAAATTTTCAATACATTTGGAATCTCGCGGCTTGATTGTGCACTTTTGTTAACAATTGGATAGGAGATAATTCATCTGGCGGAAATCTCGCGGTTTCGGAAATGGCAGGAAACCTCTATTTGCGGCCCTAAAGGCAGATGTTTTCCATGCTTGTTTCCATAGCTGACGATTGATTGAGATAGCTGCTGGACTTATTGCCTGGTCCGTAATTTGCTAGGCATTTCAAGACTGAACATATGCTCCTGCATTATGCATAGCTTCGTCTTCCTAATCGTCTAGTCTGTTTTTCAAGATGTTCATAGTTCATACTCGGAGCGTCAACGATGCTATCAGGCCAGGGAGGCTGTTCCACATGTCGGTGACTCGAAGCGAGAAGAAATGTTGTTGCATGGATGTGTTCCAACGCTGTTTTTTTTAGTTTATAGCCGTGGCCCTTGGTGTTGGTTCTTGTTTCAAATTCTAGTAATCCTTCTGGGACCTTGTATACTATAAGTCATGACTCATGAGTATACTTGTATACTTCAAAGAGGTCAGAGGTCCCCATGTTCATGTAGATGTCAATAACTGAGGCTTGGAAGTTGGAGGCTTCATAATCATTAATCTTTCCTCATAGGACTTGCCTTTCAAGCCCGGAACTACCTATTCTTGTTGCGCGTCTTTGAATACTCTCTACTAAATTTCTGTCCTTTTCAAATTTCGGTGACCATATGACGTTTCTAAACTCTAGGTTCGGGCAACAAACAACTGCTTCATCGTTTCTGCATCTAGGAACTCAAAAGAGCGTCTGATCAGTCAAAGTCAATGGCTTTATTAAATTGACCTTCAATATGCTTAGAAAATTTCAACTCATTGTCGATATTAACTCCTAAATCCTTTTCCGTTGTTCACGGTTGTTGACTTCGACATCATCACTCTGTCATTGCAACTGTGTATTCTCATACTGTAATCTTACTGTTCATTATTCTTGCCAAGGTGGATAACTTTACATTTGTCAGCACTCAGCGTTAAAATGCAGCTGCCACTTATCAGCCCAGTCAACCAGCCTGTCAAGATCACCTTGCAACTGTACTTTTTGCGACATATTCTTCACTGTATTATAAATTTTTGTGTCGTCAGCATACATCGAGCAAACGCTAGACACAGCTTCTGGCAGATCGTTTATAAACGCAACAAATAGAATAGGCCTGAGAACGCTTCCTTGTGGCAGGCTGCTGCACACTGAAGCCCAGTCTGATATGGACCTATTAATACTGACACGTTGTTGCCTCCCTACTAGAAAATCTCTGATCCATTTGAGATTTGAGTACATTACTCTCAATTCCCAAAGACTTCAATTTACGCAACAGCCGCTCATGTGGGACACTGACCAATGCCTTGGCAAAATCAAGGTACACTGCATCTACTGGCTCCCTTTCGTCCAGCAGGCGGGTCCATTTGTTCAGAGTCGACAAGAGGTTAGTGGTGCAGGATCTCCCGGCAATAAAGCCATGTTGACAGTCTGATAGGAGTTTATTAGCAGTCAAATGATATATCAATCGATTCCTCACAACAGATTCAATTACCTTGCAAATGACACTTGTCAAACTGACAGGGCGATAGTTGCCCGGGCAGCTTTTGTCACCATTTTTGAACAATGGCGTCACTTGAGCTTCTTTCCAGTCAGCTGGCAAAATTCCTTCGTTCAAAGTTTTTCGAAAAAGTGACATCAAAGGGCCGGCTAGGACAGTTGCCAACTCTTTGAGTAATCTGGGGTGGAAGCCGTCTGGTCCACATGACTTGTTTGGATTTACAGCAATAAGGCGCTTGAGAGCTCTTCTTCTTGTATTTCAAAGCTTGTTAATTTGGAGCCGACTGGCTGCTCCTCTATAGCTGGAATACTGTTCAAGTCCTCTTCAGTGAATACCAGGAGAAATGATTCCGGATCATTTCTCAGTCAGACCAAACTGATTGGTGCGAAATGGTGCGGTGCCCACTGAATAGTGACAAACCACAGATTTTTTTAGAATCAGGGATTTTTTAATTTTCTCATCTACTCAAGAATTGAACCAATTTATTACAAGTGACAATGTTGGTATCCATGATACTGAACTGGTCTACTTATGTTATGGGACTGTGGGACACAATAATATGCATTTAAAAATTTCTTTTTAAAGACAGCACTTCTAGAGGCCAGTGTCTGACAGTCTGAGTGTGTCTCTTATGTGACCTACACAAAACTACAAGGAATTTATTTATTTTTAAATGAAAAAAAAATTCTAATTCTTTTTGTTTGAATTTTTTTCAAATCAATTATTTTGCTAATTGATTCAAGCAATACAACCATTGTCTCAGAATTTTTGGAAGTGTGCAAAATTTCAAATCAAAGGGACAGGTAGAAGTGTGATTAGTGTTAACCCTAATTGCCACTGGAGATGGGTTAATGGGGTTATTGCGTCACACTACGGCAGTACTGCCAGAAGTGCCAGTACGGCTAAAACCTTTTGAAGTTGTGAGCAATGATTTCTGCCCTCAATTTTGTTATGTTTTTTTTTTGACGTCTTCCATCTTGCATATACTGCTATTATTTTACATGACATTAATATAGATTGTTTCCTATCAAATGCACAACTCTGAACGGAACTTGAAAGCATTTTTAAAAACTGTGAGAGTGAGTTCTTAGTGAAATGACTCATGACTGAATTTTTGGTCCCAAGCAAAGCCATTTATGTGTACCAGCAATTCAGACCGGTGAGACCACTGTTTTGTGTACAACAATATTGTGGTGAAGTTACATACTGTTACTGTGTTACTGATGGTGAGGCAACTGTCAGTCATTCATGTGTTCATGTGTGATGGTGTGCCTGAGAACATGTGCATCTTTTATGGTCCTTATTGCTAGACTGCTAGAGCATGTGCATCTTCATCAGCTGTACAACCTGTTGCAATGCAGAGAGCTGTGTTTTGGATTGTTTGTAGGTTATTTGTATGAGTTTGTGCTAGGCTGGGGGGACCAGATTTTGTTCTATAGTCTAGTAGTATAGGTAGGTGGTCAGATGAAAGTTCTGTCAGAGTAGTCCAGACTCCAGCCTGTCCAGGTAGAGGTAATATTGTTTGCTATAGTGCCAGAGGCTGTGGAAATGTCAGGAGAGGTAGGTTGTTGATTGCCTGTGGTGGGTAGACAGGGTGAATTTTGGTTGGTAATGTGGTTTGAATTCTGTATAGGTAATGTCTTCTATTAGTATGCCTCTGTGGTCTTTGTAAGGTGAGTGCAAGTGTTGTGGTGGGTGTTAATGTCACCCTGTGATAATTGTGTTTGGTATATTGGTGATGTGGATTGAGCATTTGGTGATGAGTTGGTTGTGTAATGGATGATTGGTGTCTCTATGAGGGATGTATAGGTTGGCTATGTAGATTGACGTATTATATATTGGATAAGTGAACTTGAAAAATTTGTAGTTCTGTAGCAGCTTGGTCAATGTTTGGTGGGATTTGAATGGTGGAAAAGGTAATGTTATTTTTGATGTAAGTTAGTAGACCACCTCCATATTTGTGTGTTCTGTCTTGTCTAATTGTGAAACCTGCAATTGTTGGTATTCAGGTTGTGGGCTTGAGTTTTGTTTCTTGTACAGTGATAATGTCTATTCAATGTTGTTTGGTGAGTAGGGCTAGTTCATCTATTTTGTTTGATAGTGTGTTTATGTTAATTTGGAGAACTTTGAGGGTGTTTCGGTTTCCTCTGTTTTTTTATTGGTATTGTTGTGTTTGGTTTTTGTTTGAAGGGTTTGGTGGAACTAGTGACTGTAGTTGTTGAGTAGGTTGTTAGGGAGGTTGTGCTGAGTTGATTGGCTGAGGTAAGGTGTAGTTGGATATGTGGGTCTGTGGAAGTGCTGTGTGATGACTGCAGGTCCAGCTGTTGCTGCAGTCTGCGATTTTGGTTGTAATCCATTTTTTATAGACCCAGTGTGACGATTGTGTGTGTGATGATTGTGAGTGGTGCATGTGCATCTTCATTACTGGTGAGTGGTGCATGTGCATCTCCAGACTTCATTGCTGGTGAGTGGTGCATGTGCATCTTCATCACTGGTGAGTGGTGCATGTGCATCTTCATCACTGGTGAGTGGTGCATGTGCATCTTCATCACTGGTTAGTGGTGCATGTGCATCTTCATTGCTGGTTTCTTTGTCAAAGATTATTGGTTCCAATAGGTTCTTGACCTCATTGTCAATTTGTCTTTGAGTTCATTGCCTGCCATTGCAAAAACTACATGAAATCAGAAGGATGGGCACAGCAGAAAGCTCTAGTACCTCCCCATGGCTCCACCTCTGCAGCTTGTGGAACACTATTCGAAGAGTATCTTCATCTTGACAGACAAAGCTGTGAGAATCATGGTTATTTTTTTATGTAGTTATTTGAAATAAAGGGTATTTTCCTGCAAATCCGTTGCAATTGGGGTTAAATATTGATTATAAGTTTTGTAGCTGACAAACAAATAAGTGAAGTTGAAGAGAACAAGAAGTGCTGTAAAAATGAACTCCAGGAAGAGTCAAAATGATTCTCTGCTTTGCCACTTTTGCATGACACCACAAAAATTTACAGTAGATGCTAAATAATAGTCTTGTCCACAAGCCAGAAAGAAAGACAGTTGCCTCCAGAGAAATTGTTATTCTAAAGGAATAAAAAGTAAAGACTAGCAAAATTTGAATTCAGTATCAAGTTTGGAGAACCTAAAATTGTATTTTACATTGTCACTTGAATTAATTGCATACTCTTGCTCCCACCTGAAAGTTCTTTGCAACCAGATGTTTATATTTTAAGAGTTATTGGGGAAAATATGGAAGTGGAAGGAAAGGATGACTCAAAAGCAGGTAATAAACATAAATTTGAAGAGGAACTCTTCATCTTTTTAAGGTATGAATATACTGGTATATCAAGGTGAACTGATATACTGGTATATATCAAGCCAAAAACTGAATGAGCTGAGCTTGGACAATGTTTGGTTCTAGCAAGATGTGCAACTGTGCATATACCTAGAGTATCCATTCAATGGAAGTCAATAAGCCTGAGAGCCAACGTGCATTTAAACTTGAATAAACATAACAAAAACTAACAGCTATCACTCAAATCAAAATATTGAATAAAGAAGGTATGGCTTTAAATACAGACTGTCAAATGGCATCCAAGATAATTGGTTTGTTCACCATCAAGTCACCATGAGTTATGATCTCATATATTTTTCAGCGTATACCTATGAACATGTACGAAGAAAAAGAACTCAGAATTTACAGTCAAATAAATTTAAAATTTCTGAGTTTTGCTTGAAAATGTTCAATTCTGCTGAGTAATTTCAATGCCTTTCTTAACTTGCCTGATGACATGCTTGTGTTCTTCAGCAATGAGGCTCACTTCTAGCTTTCTGGGGCTATGAACAAGGGGGAACATGTGGTATTAGAAATAAGCTGAAGATGTGGTATTGGAGCACTGAAAACCTAGAACTTCACTTTTGACCTCTACACTCCCAATGACTGGGCAAAGTTTGACTGTTTGGTGTGCAATATCCTCTGTTAAAATAATTGGTCCTTGGTTCATTGAAGAAAATAAGACTGTTACATCAATCTGAGTGTTATGTGGTGATTTAATAGGATTTCTTCATGCCAAAAACTGAATGAGCTGGGCTTGGACAGTGGTTCTAGCAAGATGTGCAACTGTGTGCATACCAAGAGTATCCATGGTTTTCTTGAGCAAAGCCTTTCCTGGGCATGTTATCTCTTTAAGTGGCTATCTTCACTGGCCACCCAGGTCCTCTGATACTGCACCTTGTGATTATTTCTTGTGGAGACATCTGAAGTCCATTGTGTAACAGGAGACCTAAAAATAACATCCTGGACCACCTCAAGAATAACATTTGTGAAGCTATCACCAACATTCTTATTGAGATGCTGAAAGATTCAACACCAATTTCCAGACACAACTGACAACGTATTGACAATAACAGACGACATTTGCACGGTGTCTATGAAACCCAGATTGAAAAATTTACCTGTTCATGATTACGCTATTACAAAATTCATTTCTATATATTCAATTCTTTAGTTAATATATACATTTCAAATATGCAAGTTTCTCTGCGCCACCCTTGTACTATAGTGTCAAATTTTTAATGTTTCAAGTATATTTTTTTATCAAGTTTTTGACTATAATTTATTTATAATTATATTTAATTTTGAAAATATCTCGTAAGTCCTATCTTATCTACGTACCCTTTCTATGTGTTATGCAGAAAATTCTTCCCAACTTGGAAACATTTCCCAGATCCCAGTTGCTCTTCAATTTAACTTTTTAAACTCAACAAAATTTATTTTGAAACTGCTCAATCTTGCCCGTGTTACTTACCATTCTTCCTCGTAACAGAAATTTTGCAATACTCTTCTTAATTGACTGATTCACACAATTTAAAAAGATTGTTCCAGTCCAGCATTATTGTAACTTTTACTTCAAAGATGTCCGAGTCTAAAGTGCCATTCATTTTTAAAAAGCGATCCAGAGGAGGTTCAGCTGCTGCTGGAGGCATGAGATGCCCTAGGAAAGGCTGTAAGTACTGATTGTGATATCATGAATGGGTGATTGAACTGGTTAGAATAGATGTAGCTTTGGGTTACAGTTGATGCATGAGAGCTAGAATTTTACTGCAGCATTTGAACCCCAAGTACCGTAAACTGGGGTAACTTAGACTCCCGGGGTAACTTAGACCTCTTTTCGTTTTTTTAACAAAAACCCCCAAAACTCAAAAACTATTTGACATAGAAAAATTCTGTCAATGGGCATTAAAGGCCTAATACTGAGACTACGTAACACAATAGAAAGATTTAAAAAGTTTGCATATCTAATAGGTAAAAAAATTAAAAATGTGACCCACGAAAAAAAGCTATTATTTAAAGCCTGTCGGAGTACCCCCTCCATTTTTTTTATTTTTTTTGCAAAATAACTCCAGGTTTTGATGCATTGTAGTACAACTCTTCTAGTTACATATGCAACAAACAAATTTTAGGAAAGTCTCATAGTTAGCATATGGGGGGCACCGCCCCCCAATGGGGGAACTTAGACCACCTAATGTCAGCCCTGACGGGGTAACATAGACCAGCTTGGAAATTAATTTAAAATTACCATATATAACATTTCATGTTTGATACACCTATTAATGTTTTTTCTTTAGTCTGCCATTAGGTGGTCAGAGTTCCCCCGTTTGGGGGAACTTAGACCACCTGGGGGGCGGGACCCCCCATTTGCAAACTATGAAACTTTCCTCAAGTTTTCCATTTGCATATGTAACTAGAAGAGTTCTACTACAATGCACCAAAACCTGGAGTTACTTGGAGTTATTTTACCAAAAAATATAATTGATTTTACCACACAGTCTAAGATACCCCCAGAGCTGGGGTAAAAAAGACCATCGATTTTTATTAAATTACATCAAAACTATGAAAGGCAGGAGCCAGCAATTTATGGTGAGTGAAGCTAGAGTATAGACCTGTATTATGCATGTTTCAATTTATGTTTAACTTATCTAGTAAAAAAATGGCATCATTTTAAAAAAAAGTGGTCTAAGTTACCCCAGTTTATGGTATTGGTTTTGGGAAACTGGCAGTCATTACTGAATTAGGTTTATGTAGAGATATGCAGTTTGAAAAATGTTGAGCCTGATTTTAAGGTGTACAACAGTAAACTTTAGTTCTTCAAATTTATTTTTTACAGTCAACACAGTATATGGAAGCTTTTCTTGTGCAACCATGTGACTAGCAAGAATTTTGAAACTATTAAATTTCATTTGCTTAGCTTTGTATGAATTTATTCTATCTGTAGACAGTGAGAGCAGCAGCAGCGATGACTCAACTCAAGTAGTGAAGCGGCCTAAGAAGAGGTCAACAGCCAATCCCCTTGTGCAGACAAGCAAGGGAGCTGACAGCCGTCATGGCAAGCATGACTCTTCAGATTCAGATTCTTCATCAGAAGATGACTTGAGGTGAAGATTATCTTGCATGCATTTTTCTGACATGTGAAATTAGGAAAAATTTACCATAGTGGGATTTTTCTTACCCTTTTCAGGTTTACTCTGATTTCTCATCTGCCTAACTTATCCAGCATACTGTAACAAATTTCACCTCTTTCAAGTTCTTATAATGTATATACACACACATAAGATTTGTAATTACTTTTCTTTGACCCTATCCCATCCTAGCTACCAGTAAAATACAGGGTGATTCCTGGAAACTTCCTGCTGTGTATTTTACACCAAGCAGCCAAGATGTTATAGGAAAAGGGCTGGGAGTATTGAATGTGAAGGCAAGGTCATGAAGTTTTGTGTCCCTTCTAGCCAGTTGCCACTAGCATTGGACAAGTGAGCAGTTTGCATTTGCTGTTTAAGTGTATTTTTCTAATGGCTGGTCTGTTATCTGTACTCAATGAGCATTCCATACTGAGTTTTGTATTCGTCCTTCAGGTTGGGTTCCAGATTGGAAATTAGATTGTTAGGTACATGTGTGAACACATTTAGGGCAAGTGGAAGTGTGAATGCAAGAGAGCCACACATGAAAAGGTAGAGAGTTATAGAGGTGTTTCTGCATTGCTCAACATCTTCAGAGACAACATATTGCCGAGCACCTCATCTCCTTGAGAGGTGACCGTCTATGCCTGGTCCAATCCCCTGATTTGGCTATGTGAAATATTTTCATTGGGGTTATTTGGAATCAATTGTTAACAATGACTGTCAAAGCACCCTACCTCATTTAAAGAACAGCATATACCAAGCCATTGCCAAAATACCTATCAATATGCTTCAGCGAGTTGAATGGAACATCAAAAATTGACTAACTCAATGCATTGATCTTGGGGCCATCAATCGTCCAATATCATTTTTAAAACAAAGTGTTGTAAAAATTCAAGTAATGTCTTTTCCAATAAAATTTATATTGTAAAGATATCTACACTAGTTTTTTCTTTATTGAGCTTTCAAATCAGAAAGTTTTCATGAATCACCCAGTATAAAGAAAATTACACAAAATCAAATTTTTATTGTGAAATATACTTGAATAAAGTATTGAGATATTGAAATGGGGCATATAAATATACACCATTTTTATTGTGAAATATACTTGAATAAAGTATTGAGATATTGAAATGGGGCATATAAATATACACCATTATAACCTAAATACCCATTTTGGGGTATTGCTTGATACTAGAAAGTGTACCACTTTCTAGTTGAATTGTAAAATACTGTATTTTATTCCTTAATGTGTATATATATATACTAACTAGTATTAGATGGCAGAATTTTCTTGTTGAAACACATACAATTAATGACCAGAGAATGCATTATATATCAATTTTCAGAAATTCAAAAAAAATTAATCATTGAGGTTATGGAGAAAACATAGAGGAGAGACCAACTTGGAGAGGACTGACCAACACTGAGACATTATACTAATTGACTTTTAAATCAAAAGTACAGTCTTTTGTCATTGGGATGGAATTCTAAAAATTAGGCTTCAAATATTATTTTTGATCCACTTCTGCCACTTTTTAGGTCCAAAAATTTTTGTTAAGATAGAAAAGGATAAAATAGGATGGATTAAAGTTACACTTGGAATAATCAAGAATGAAGGTTGCAACGCTTGAGGATTTCAAGGATTTCAATTCGACTTTATAATTATTCATTAACAATTTGTCTCTTGAGTCAAAGAAAATGAATTAACATTAATAAATTAATAACAAATCATGCCACCAAAAACAGTTTGACATGATGCACACCACAAAAGCTATTTAAGAGAGCAAATTCTCATACATGTTTATACAATGAAAGCAAATGCATGACTGAGTTTTTTCTGTATTACAGTTCTCAATGCCGATGCTGGTAGTATGGCATTGTCTACGGTATATTATGTAATATAAGTATGGTAGTATTACTGTACAGTTATGGTAGTAACTAAGTATTACGGTTGTTGTTGTTGTGGTTACCCGGTCTCATTTTTATAAGAGACCACCCTTGCGCAGGTAGGACACCACCGACAGGAGGTTGCTCCAGAGCTGTAGGGTCGAGGTTATGTGGTGGTGTTGTCTGAGGTCCTGCCAGAGCGAACATTCCAGGAGAATGTGAGTGATAGTGTGGGGAGCTCCCTGGCAGGATGGGCAGGTGTCTGTGTCTGTTTGGCCCAATTTGTTTGTGTATGTTTGTAGTGAGGGGTGGTGGCCACAGCGCAGCCTGGCTAGATGTACTCTCTCCAGTCTAGAGAGCTGTGTTTCTGTGCTGCTTATGTCCGGTGGTGGGTGCCCAAGGACTTTGTTGTTGCCGGCCAGCTCCAGCGTTCTAAGTGTCATAATTGTGTGTAAGTGTTTTGTCCAAGGACTTTGTTGTTGCCGGCCAGCTCCAGCGTTCTAAGTGTCATAATTGTGTGTGTTTTTTTGTGCTGGTGTTGCCTTGGGGTGGGGGTACTATATCTAGTATGGTGGTGTATTATCTGTGTGGGGTTTGCACTATTTGTCTGTGTGTAGGTGAGTGGTTGCGTAGGTAGTGGCATGGGTGTTGTGTGTTGTTTATGGCTGCAGCTATGAATTGTTTTTCTCCTGTCGAGGTGTGCTTTTATGGGAAGTATTTTTGTTTCTGCATGAAGGTGTTCTATGGGGGTGCTTTGTGTGCAGCCTGTGACTATCCTGAGTGCTTTACACATTACGGTAGTTTTCACAAGTGTATTCAAGAGCAGATTCTGAAATGGTAGTGACATTTCCATTCCTCTATATGAACAGGATTCATAAAATACTTACCAAATCCATTCATTGTCATTCAATTTGGGAAGTAGTATGGGTGACAATGTTGCCTTTGTTCCCATGATGCTCATTTTTACCAGCTGCATCTGTGGAAACATGTGCCTAAGCAGTTGAAGCATTGGGTAGCTGCATAAGTATTGCATTGTTCTGCCACTGATAGGGCAAAATAACCTTAGCATATGTTGAGCATTAAAATCACAAATACCTCTTGCTTACCTGTCTAGGTGCTGGTCCCATGAATTGTGAAACCATTTGAAATAAGTTTTTTCATATTATTAACTTATCATTAATTTTTGCATCATATTTATCTGTCGATAAAATCAAATATCTATTTTGTTCACGTATCAAATTACAAATTTTAAGTACTCATACACAAATTTTTGGGGACTGAAATTCTGAAAGCATCACCACTTGAATTTTAATATACCACATGCAGGGTTGGCAATGATTAAATCAAAATGATTAAATCATGTGATTAAATCACTTGATTTTTTATAAAAAAATCATGATTTTTTTCGATTTCTTTGATTTTTTTGATTTTTTGATTTTTTCATATATTTAAATATATCGAGTGGCAGTCTTCAATTTATATTGAGGTATTGTTATTCACGGTTTGGTATAAATGTACTATGAATGACAAATTGGTATATAAACTTGTTACCTTTAGTGTGTATTAGGTTCCAATAAATTGAATGTTTTTGGTACAGAGGCATCAAGTGTGCAATACATTGATTGTACATAGCTAGCAGCATAGCTAGCATTGATTGTACATAGCTAGCAATGCAGCTAATTCTTATAAGGCTATAAGTAGTCTTTAACTATTTGACTACCGTCAACCGGGGTAATTCGGGACGATTTTGAGCATTTTTTGTTAATAACTTCTTACGATGAAACATTTCATAAACAAGTTTAGGCTCATTTTATAGCTCTTTGCGAGGGCTATCGAATGGCATTGTCAAAAAAATTCCATATGCTATTCCTAAGGTGCCAGAGGCAAAAAAAGAGTGTCCCGAATTGCCCCGTCGAACGGGGCAATTCGGGACACTGGGTCCTTGCTCCATACAAACTTTACAAAGCTAATGAATAGACTTATTAATAATTGTTTACCCAAAAATCCCTAAGTGGTAAACACCACCTTGGCCTGTTGGCCATTATTGAAGGCAATAAGTGCCCTTTTTAGCCATCCATTATGATACATATACTGCTATTGTTAGTAGGCTAATTGCAACATAAAAAATAACACTTCTAAAAGACAAAAAAGTTGAAAAAAAAACAAAAAAATTAAATAAATCAAAAAAATCATGAAAAAATATAAAAATAATTGATTTTTTATTTTTTTTTATTTAAAAAAAAAATTAAAAAAATCGCCAACCCTGACCACATGGCACATGACTAAGCGCTCTGATTTATATAATACATTAATTGCTGCTTCTAGACAACAAAATTTTCTAATTCTAAAAGACATGGGACCTCCGAAATCTTGGCAATGGGAGACTAAATCCTTTAGAATCTGAAGTGAAGTTACTCAGATAATGTTGACAAAATCAAGCAAAAACAGGAAAAAAATTTATCTGAATGCGTATCAAGAGTTGTTTCAAGTTTGAAACGACTTTCCCTCATTTAAATCTCAGTGTGGATCAAATCTATTTATTGTGAAATCAAATTTGACATCACTCAAACAGGGTGTGGGACATCTTTTCTTCATATGTTCACATCATAGCAATATGTGCCATATGCCATGGAAGAATTACAGTTTATCTTATTTCATTTGGTGTCAAAAACTTTATTGGTATTGGTGAAATGGTGAGAATTTTCTGCAAAAGTTGAAAAAATTTTTATTTACTTTGGAACATTCATTGCACAAATTGGTCAGTTACTGAAAAACGACTAGTGAATTTATTTGAGAAAGACATTGCTGACTCAGAGATCCACATATCATACAATATTGGAATGGCAGTAGTTGCTGATTAGCTCAATGTGTCATTTATCATTGCAGTGGAAGGTGTGATGTGGTAGGCTTTTTGATCAATTTTGTTTCATAAATGTGAAAATATATTACCTATCCAGAATTTCCCCCTGTTTGTCAAAGACTTTGAAGCTACCTGCAGAAAGAAGTCTTGAGGTTTTTTGCATTCTTATAAAAAAATTTCAATTTCCTTAGATGAGGTGTTAGTTTTTTTTTTTTTGCGTGATTTTGTTTCTATAACTTTGCTTTCAATGCCCTCTGTATAAGGTAGTCCTAGCACTGTAGTAGTTTTTTTCCTTTCAGAAATGTTTCCTTCGTGTTTTATCAACAGGCCTAAAGTAAATACTGAGCTCATTATAAGGAATGTTGCAGCCCTCTTTTTCGATAAAGTGCATCTTGCAAGTCATACAACGACATGTATAATGATCTATAATAAAGAGATCACAATTCAATCCATGATGTCAGCAGTGTACCACACTTTTGGTATGCCAGGAGAAGTTGCTGAAAAGTTGTTTGTTGGCTTTGAAAAGGATGGCAGGAGCTACAAGAAGCCCAAACCCATCATGGTCAGGGATGGTCTGCAAGTGCCACGTACAGAAAAAGAAAAGGCTGAAGCATTTGTTGCAATGCAATGTGCTGCATACATTCTGCTGGCTAGCATTATCAAGCTTGTCACTGACCAGAATAAGATCTACATCGAAAGGCAACTTAGAGTGATAGCAGCTAGGTGTGACAATCCAATGATCCAGGTGGTGATCAATAATTACCGTCAGCTGTGGGAGCCTAATAAACTTGGGAGAATCACTGATGCTGTTAAGAGCTTAGAAGTTGGGATGGATTTGTTTGAGGATGCAACTGGTCTGAACGCTGGAACAGGGGAGACTGTTGGAGGTATCATTGGACAGTTTATCAAGTCTCTCCTCATGTTAGCAAAAGGGTGGGGCATGACAGGAATCAATGCAATGCATGATTTCAACAAACAGGTCACTCATGCACATCTGATCAGGGTGGTCCTTGACGAGTGCAAAGCTTTCAAAGAAGCATACTCAAGACTGGATGAAGAGTATGGTGACAAGCTCCAGTTTGGAAAAATCCTCAAACTGAAGGGAATGGAAGCTCTCAATACAAAAAAAATCCCTCATCTCTACACATGTGCTATAGCACGAGCCAAGGCGAATGGCACCTTAACAAACAAGTATGTGGCAACAGAGATGCCATATCTCAGTGTAAATAGAGAGGATCTAAAGAAAGCTGCTCTGAGACTGGTGCCATGCAGAAGCCCTGAGAAGAGAGAGGTGTCATCCAGAAGCTCTGGGAAGAGAGATGTGCAATCCAGAAGCCCTGAGAAGAGAGAGGTTCAATCCAGAAGCCCTGAGAAGAGAGAGGTGCAATTTAGAAGCTGTGGGAATGGAGAGGTACAATCCAGAAGCCCTGAGAAGAGAGAGGTGCAATCCAGAAGCTCTGGTAAGAGAGAGGTGCAATCCAGAAGCTCTGGAAAGAGAGAGTTGCAATCAAGAAGCCCTGAGAAGAGAGAGGTGCAATCCAGAAGCTCTGGGAAGAGAGAGGTGCAATCCAGAAGCTCTGGGAAGAGAGAGGTGCATTCCAGAAGCCCTGGGAAGAGAGAGGTGCAATCCAGAAGCTCTGGGAAGAGAGAGGTGCAATCCAGAAGCTCTGGAAAGAGAGAGTTGCAATCAAGAAGCCCTGAGAAGAGAGAGAGGTGCAATCCAGAAGCCCTGAGACGAGAGAGGTGCAATCCAGAAGCTCTAGGTAGAGAGAGGTGCTTAGAAACAGAAAAAGACAGAGACGCCCAGGCTGTTTATGAACGCTCACTCCAGGTTAACAAGGTAATGTTTTATTTAAGTCATTTTATTGCTGCTGGAGTGTCAGCGTCACTAGTAAACATCCTGTAAGTGGGGTTTCTGTAGTTAAGATATCCGTGACGGCCAAAGTCTTGCTGAGTTATCTTAGTACTTGTAATGTGATCTATGTATCTAAAGTGTGTGTGACTTTATAATCAAAAGATTGATTTTTATTATCTCGGCAAATGGGCAAGATTATAAAAATATTTTGAAAATTTTATTGATGTTTCAATACTCTTTTCTTCCAATATTTCTCAACATTATTTCATGTCCTTTTGGCCCGGATTTATGGCCTGTTTTATTGTTAATCTCATACTGTTACGTTACCAAATATATTTGAAAGTTATTTTCGTATCAAGAGCCAGTCTCTTATCAGAATTTTATTTTCGTATCAAATTTTTTTTACAAAAATCTAGCTAGTTAAAACGCTGTCTTATATTCATTCTAATAGTTAACCTGTAAATTTTGTTGGATTTGAAAGA
The DNA here is from genome assembly GCF_000764305.2 of Hyalella azteca. NCBI lineage: Eukaryota > Metazoa > Arthropoda > Malacostraca > Amphipoda > Hyalellidae > Hyalella > Hyalella azteca. The sequence goes on along the minus strand of NW_025936210.1, from coordinate 59,935 downwards.
CTTTATGGTTATATTTATATTAATAGTATATAATAATATAAATAGATAACTGTCCCTCCACAATATCCTTACAGCAATTAATTTTTTTCATTTCATGCTGTAAAATATATTATTACTCACTTTGTTGTAATTTTATTTCATGCTGTAAAATACATTATTACTCACTTTGTTGTAATTTCATTTCATGCTGTAAAATAAATTATTGCTCACTTTGTTTTTCCATCGTCAGGAAACTCGCGGAGCGGCTGACGACAAAGTCTACCGCGGCCTGAACAACTACAGTCATTTCTTCGAGAAACGCGACACGCCTTCAGGCAACGCTGCGAGCGGCAGTGTCAGAGCTAAGGGCCCCATCAGGGCGCCTGACCACATCCGCTCCACAGTCAGATGGGACTACCAGCCTGACCTCTGCAAGGATTATAAGGAAACTGGCTTCTGTGGTTTTGGAGGTAAGAGTTCCTTAAACTACACTGACCTCTGCAAGGATTATAAGGAAACTGGCTTCTGTGGTTTTGGAGGTAAGAGTTCCTTAAACTACACTGACCTCTGCAAGGATTATAAGGAAACTGGCTTCTGTGGTTTTGGAGGTAAGAGTTCCTTAAACTACACTGACCTCTGCAAGGATTATAAGGAAACTGGCTTCTGTGGTTTTGGAGGTAAGAGTTCCTTAAACTACACTGACCTCTGCAAGGATTATAAGGAAACTGGCTTCTGTGGTTTTGGAGGTAAGAGTTCCTTAAACCTACACTGACCTCTGCAAGGATTATAAGGAAACGGGCTTCTGTGGTTTTGGAGGTAAGAGTTCCTTAAACCTACACTGACCTCTGCAGGGATTATAAGGAAACGGGCTTCTGTGGTTTTGGAGGTAAGAGTTCCTTAAACCTACACTGACCTCTGCAAGGATTATAAGGAAACTGGCTTCTGTGGTTTTGGAGGTAGGAGTTCTTTAAACTGCATTATCTCAGAAATTATCATCACTGCGAAATATTTGTGTAACAATGGTGTGAAATAAAGCAAACCTTTTCTCTGCTTACGTAGGGAGCTTCTTTGAATGGTTTGCTATCAAATACTTGTAGTTTTTTCTTTAAACCTACATTGTCTCAGAAATGATGCTGAGATCATCATGGCAAAATATTTGTGTAACGATGGTGTGAAATAAAATGAACCTTGTCTCTGCTTACATAGGGATCTTCTTTGAATGGTTTGCTATCAAATACTTGTTGTAGTTTTTTGTATCCACAAGCCAATGTATCTGCAGTTATAAGCCTTTCATTGATGTCGGGTGTTAGCGGAATCAAAAAAAGCTTGTCAAGCTGGTTGTTGTCGCTTGGTGGTGTAAGTAAAGATAACTGTTTTGTTACTTCAATTTTACAGGAACTACGGTATGAACAAAGGTTTATTTTCAATATCCAAGTATTTTCGCATGAGAATGAAAAATATTTGCCGCGCTGACTTTTTATCTTTTATCAATTATATATTGCTATTATAGTTTCAGTTTTTGCGCGACAAAGGAAACTTGTTTTCTATTATGTTCGATTATGACACAATCTATATCTTTCAGACAGCTGCAAGTTTCTGCATGATCGAACGGACTACAAGCTTGGCTGGCAGATCGAGATGGAAGCCAACAAGAAAACCTCGCGCTTCGATGACAACTCCGACGAAGAGAACTACGAGATCCCCAGTGACGAGGAGCATCTTCCTTTCAAATGTCTCTACTGCCGGCAAACTTTTGTTGATCCCGTCGTTACGAAATGCAAGCACTATTATTGCGAGAAGTGTGCCCTGGAACACTTCAAGAAGAGCCGCAAGTGTTATGTGTGTGCCGAGAACACCATGGGCATGTTCCAGCCTGCCACCGCTCTCATGGCCAGACTTAAACAGGCTGATGATTGCGATGATAGCGATGATTAGTTAAACATTATTTCAGTTATTAGAATTAGTTGCATTTACGTTCTAATTCTAACGGAAATTAATTTTGTATTCTGTTGAACTAAAACCAGACAGGCTGATGATTTGTGTATGATTAGTTTCAAGTTATATTAGTTATTAGAATTAGTTGCAGAACCTTACGTTCTAATTCTAACGGAAATTTAGTTTTGGGTTCTGTTGAACTAAAACCAGTCAGGCTGATGATTGTGTCGATAACAATGATTAGTTTTGCTTTCTGTTGAACCAACACTAGACAGGCTGATGATTGTAATGAGAACGATGATTAGTTTCAAGTTTATTAGTTATTGGATTTAGTTGTGGTTACGTCCTAATTATAACGGAAATTAATTTTTCATTCTGTTGAACTAAAACCAGTCAGGCTGATGATGGTATCGATAACGTCGATTAGTTTTGCGTTCTGTTGAACCAACACTAGACAGGCTGATGATTGTAATGAGAACGATGATTAGTTTCAAGTTCTATTAGTTATTAGGATTAGTTTTAGTCACCTTCTAATTCTAACGGAAATTAGTTTTGCATTCTGTTGCACCAAAACCAGACAGGCTGATGATTGTGTCGATAAAGATGATTATTTTCAAGTTTCATTAGTTATTAGGATTAGTTTTAGTTACGTTCTAATTCTAATGGAAATTAGTTTTGCGTTCTGTCGAAATAAAACCGACATGCTGATGATTGTAACGATAATGTCGATTAGTTTTGCGTTCTGTTGAACCAACACTAGACAGGCTGATGATTGTAACGAGAACGATGATTAGTTTCATGTTCTATTAGTTATTGAAATTAGTTGTAGTTACGTTCTAATTCTAACGGAAATTAATTTTGCATTCTGTTGAACTAAAGCCAGACAGGCTGATGATGGTTTCGATAACGTCCATTAGTTTTGTGTTCTTCTGTTGAACCTTTTTCAAAATGGCTGATATTTATGGGAATCTTGTTCTAATTCTAACGGAAATTAATTTTTCATTCTGTTGAACTAAAACCAGACAGGCTGATGATGGTATCGATAACGTCGATTAGTTTTGCGTTCTGTTGAACCAACACTAGACAGGCTGATGATTGTAATGAGGGCGATGATTAGTTTCAAGTTCTATTAGTCATTAGGATTGGTTTTAGTCACCTTCTAATTCTAACGGAAATTAGTTTTGCATTCTGTTGCACCAAAACCAGACAGGCTGATGATTGTAACGAGAACGATGATTAGTTTTGCGTTTTGTTGCACTAAAACCAGATAGGCTGATGATGGTGTCGATAAAGATAATTATTTTCAAGTTTCATTAGTTATTAGGATTAGTTTTAGTTACGTTCTAATTCTAACGTCGATTAGTTTTGCGTTCTGTGGAACCAACACTAGACAGGCTGATGATTGTGTCGATAAAGATGATTAGTTTCAAGTTTTATTAGTTGTTAGGATTAGTTTTAGTTACATTCTAATTCTAACGGAAATGAGTTTTACGTTCTGTTGAACTAAAACAGACATGCTGATGATTGTAACGCAAACGTTGATTAGTTTTGCGTTCTGTTGAACCAACACTAGACAGGCTGATGATTGTAATGAGAACGATGATTAGTTTCATGTTCTATTGGTTATTGAAATTAGTTGTAGTTACGCTCTAATTCTAACGGAAATTAATTTTGCATTCTGTTGAACTAAAACCAGACAGGCTGATGATGGTTTTGATAACGTCGATTAGTTTTGTGTTCTTCTGTTGAACCTTTTTCAAAATGGCTGATATTTATGGGAATCTCTACGGTTAAGAGCTTCTTATTTTAACCCCAGACTCGGGTGTGGATTGATTATATGCACGCTCTCTTATTCTGGGGGAAACCAGCATTGTTGTCAAAAATAAATACGAATTGACTTTGAATAGAAAAAAAAACTAATGATCCGCATTGAGGAAATTACGAAGATATAAATTTCCCCTTGCCGAAAGCAAGTGGACGACGTTGTTCTAGCCCATGATCTGCTTGATGACGCGATATTATTCCTTTTTTTTACAGGAGATTGTTTAGTACCTATGAATCTGTGGATGTTCCCACGCCGGCAAATAAAAAAATTTTGTAAACATGATTTATCATTACTCGCGTGTGCTCGTCAGAAGTCCTATGGGATTTCGCGCTGCTAGGGGATTGTTCCTGAGCGCCCCACCGCTGAGCTCGCGTGTCTGACTGCAGGTCTCAGTTGTGAAGTGTAATTACCAGATTTTTTGCTGTATTCGTCAAGTAGCGCTTGGAAACATCCAGGATTTTAAAATTTCCTGTTGTGCTATTAAATATGCGGATTTCTTGACAAATTTTCATGATTTCTGTAGAAGTGAAATTGCTGAATTTTTGTACAATTCGAAGATATCTGACGCGCGCATCTAAGATGAAACCAATTATTTTCAAATTGCATTCTGAAGCAGAAATTCCAGTGGCGTCAAGACTGAAGGACGACAGAAACGGTGGCGGTTTCGTCATCGTACTTGTACTAATTTCGCTGATAACCAATAACAAAATCAAAGTTTGCTTGTCAGAATGTTTGTTAGTGGTGTTTTGAGTGCATTTGAAGCTGATGATTTTTTAATAACTCAAAAAATTTTCTATCGTTTTCACATATTATGCAAAAAATCATTTTTTTTAACACGTTGACTACGTATTGGTACATATGCGTACCACGAAAGGTATTTCTCCTGGTACATAATTCAGGGTTGCCAGATGGCCTAAAAAACGGCCAATTAAGTCCGTGAACAAAAAGGCCTATAACTCAATATGTACTAGTATATTTGTAGGTTCCGGTGTAAAAATTCAATTTTTTTTTTTTTATTTGGGAGGGGCCCTTTCCACCCCTTTTCTTAATTTTTGGCGGCCCACTTAATTTGAAAAACTTAATTGGGGGATTTTTTCGGTTAAAAAAGGAAGTTTTGGCACCCTTTTTCCTTATTGTTAAAAATGAAACAAAAGTACAAGATGAAGCAATCGTAGTCAACGTGTTAAATACGTTCCGAAGAGAGGCGTTTTATTGGGAGGCTGTGACTTGAAAAGAGCGGCGACTCAAGCAACCTTGCCTGTTCAGTTCCAGCTACGGTAGACCGCGACGGATGAAAATAAGCGTGAAGTTAATTCGTAATGCAACTCGGTTCTCTGCAAATTTGTAGTTCCACAAAATTCAAGGCAAGTTTGAAGAAGGCTTGACACGAATATTATTCCAAATTATTTTATGCGACACGAATACCCTCGGCAAATTCGATTAACAATTCAACATGTGTTGTTGCCGCTAGCAAATTTCAATTGGTCCGTCTTCAATTATTCCATTTTATTACGTTGTGGTTGGTAGTTTATGTGAGCAGTCAGTTCAGCTATTGTAGGTTCACTCATTCATTGACCAGCGTTTATTCAAGTCAAACTGCTAATATTCTTCCTTGGACGACCATCCGGTAAGTCATACTGCCTCTTTTACTCTATGAACGTCAGCCGCTGCAGCCGTAGGACTTAAACCATCCCTCCTAGGTCTTCTTGATTATTCCTGGGAGCTGTATCGCAATATTCAGTTTTGTATGAACGGTACCAATAATTATTTTCATTTATGCTCAGTAATAATGTTTAATAAGTTACTAGTGATAAATTAATTGATAAATTATTAAATTCTGATGCTGATGACACCAAAGTTTACGCGGCAATAGATCACTCAGACGACAGAATCGCACTTCAGAAGGATCTGCACAATTTAGTGGGCTGGACGGACCGATGACAGCTACAACGCCGACAAGTGTCATGTGCTCCATATAGGAAATAAGAGAGAAAAGTTCACGTATAAAATGAGAAAGCATGGCTCAAACAATGTAACCGTTTTGAATAGGTCTGTGCTGGAGAAGAATCTCGGTGTGAACGTTAACAGTGAGCTGAGATTCTCGAGGCACATTGAAATCCAGGTTAATAAGGCAAACAGTATTCTGGGTGTGATTGGAAGATCATTTGAATTTCTGGACGCTCCGACAATGAAAACACTATTTGTGGCCCTCGTTAGACCACACGTTGAGTTTTGCAATGTTGCCTGGTCCCCCAAACTTGAGACAGACAAGAAACTTATTGAAGGTGTTTTTAGGAGAGCAACTCGAGTCGTCCCAGGATTTAAGGATGTGGCTTATGAGCAGCGCCTGGAGAGGATGAACATTCCTAGCATGGCATGTACTGTAGGAGAACTCGTGGCGACCTTATGGAAACTTACAAATACACTCATAGCTATTACCGGAATGAGAATTTATTTACGCTAGACACGGAGGGGATCAGTTTAAAATGAAGAAACCAAGGTGTAATACTACCGCGAGGCGGCACTTATTCTCTCATCATGTGGTTGATCGGTAGAACGGGCTGCCAGCGGAGATTGCCGAGGCGACATCGCTGAACGTCTTCAAGAATCGACTTGACTCAGTTATGCGTAGGTACATGTACAGTTTTATTAGAGCCTCCCACCAGAGTGCGACCACTAGACAATCGGACTGGGTCTAAGGGAGCGCACGTTGCAAAATTTTTTGACTTGACGTGACCATGTGGCCATTTTTTTAACAGTTTGTGTTTGAATGCAAGATGACGAGACTCTACGACAGGCCCTCGTCGGCCTGAACATCTGCGTCGATTCATGCTATGCTATGCTAAATCGAATCGACTCTGAAAATCTATTGCTACTACGTGTAACCAATTGCTAAATCTTGAACTTGCATGGTTTCTTGAACTTGCATGGTTTCTTGAACTTGTAATCATGGTTTCTTGAACTTGTAATCATGGTTTCTTGAAGCTTAAGTAAGCATGGCCTACTTGAACTCTTGAATTGCGTGCAACGCAGATCAGGACCGTTTTTTTTTTTTTGTCTACCTGGAGAGTTAATCGTCTCAAGATATTGATATATTCTCTGTTACATATAATTTTCGGGGAAACTCCCTGCATTTTCTTACTCAAGAATGCAACGCTGCCAGAATTAAATTCTACATAAATTTGAATAAATACCGATCGATTTTTCATTTCTTAGGTTTTCCGTACATGTGAAGAAATCTAAATTCTTTCGTGAAAAACGAACGCTCCTAATTAAAACTTATATGATTCAATTCACCCAGTGGTTAAAGTTCAGAGTACCAAGATTGGCGCAGAGAGGCGCGGGTTCGATCCCAGCTCTGTGCGATAGTTTCTGGTCAGAATCCGCAAGGAGGCCGGGCGGTTAAGCACAGCAGAATTGTAGCAGTGAGTTGCGAGTTCGAGACCTCAACAAGTTGTGAATGTTCTGCGATGTTGAGAATCGGCGACAGGCCTACTGCCTAACAAACGCTGAAACCGCTATTATTATTATTTATATTATTACAACTTAACGTCTTGAGCGAATCCATATAATTTGTCTTAGAGATTATGAAATAAGTTTATTTCTTGTCTTTTATTCAAGCAGAGAACTAAGTTTAATAACGTTTTTCTTGCATTCAATGACAAATTCTCTAATTTATCGATAATGTACGCGATTTCTAGCGGAAAATGTAAGTAACCTGAACGTATTCATTCATTAATAATAATCCAGGTATAATTTACAAACAAACATATTAAGCGCCTTGTGCGCAACACGTCACTGTGCACCGGTGCTGTGTTATACTTCGCTCTGAATCACCTACCTTGAAGCACCTCCTACCTTGAATCGCCTCCTACCTTGAATCACCTTCTACCTTGAATCACCTTCTACCTGGAATCACCTACCTTGAATCACCTCCTACCTTGAATCGCCTCCTACCCTGAATCACCTCCTTCCTTGAATCACCTCCTACCTTGAATCACCTCCTACCTTGAATCACCTCCTACCTTGAATCACCTCCTACCTTGAATCACCTCCTACCTTGAATCACCTCCTACCTTGAGTCACCTTCTACCTTTCTCATTTCATACTTCGTTCACACAGAGATGTTAATTTCATCTTCTAATCACACATAAATGCATTTACCATTTTTTTTGCTTTTCTGTATTTGTAAACGAGACTTAACTCTTGCTTATTACATTCGCAGGTCGTGATTTACGTTTCAAGTGTTAATCCCGACAGTTAATTTACAGTAACTATGTTATATTCGAAGCCTTAAACTATTTTGTGTAATTTTATGAAGAAACAAATTGTAACTTCTAACAATAATTTTTCGCAAACCAGCTTTTTAGCGCATTTTCTCATTTATGAAAAAAATGCACTATTGTGCTCGCCATGTCCGTCTGTCCGTCCGTTTGTCCGTCCGTTTGTCCGTCCGTTTGTCTGTCTGTCTGTCCGTCCGTGACTTTACGTTTCGTCGACCAGAAAATGCGCTCTCTTTCACTCACTGCAGTGAGTACTGAGTTATATTTTTTTATATTTTTGTCATCCCGCAGTAGCACATGTGTTGTGTCATCGCAGGCATCCACAACATCATTGACCGTATCCGGACCTTGTATCGATATTCGCCCGCCAGGAAACGGCAGACGCTTATTGATCCGCACGAGTCCGTGTTTCAGTCTGGCGCATTACGATGACTCACGCGTCACCGGGCGTCGTGTGTCTAGACTCAATTACGTACAGTCAACAGATACGCAGTCTGGCTAGACTCAATTAGGTACAGTCAACAGACACGCCGTGTGTCTAGACTCATCAGACACGCCGTGTGTCTAGATTCAATTAGGTACAGTCAACAGACACGCCGTGTGTCTAGATTCAATTAGGTACAGTCAACAGACACGCCGTGTGCCTAGACTCAATTAGGCACAGTCAATAGACACGCCGTGTGTCTAGACTCAATTAGGTACAGTCAACAGACACGCCGTGTGTCTAGACTCAATTAGGTACAATCAACAGCGCCTTCATTGTAAAATGCATAAAGGATTATCTCCACTGTTTAATTTGTTCATGAACTCATTTAAGTAACTTTACTGTTATTCAGAATAATATAATTCGGGATTTTAACATTGGTGTTCCAAAAGCTCATTTTTGTATGATTTTTATGCATAAATACTTATCACTATTTTAGAAGGCCAAAAAAAACGAAATTTATTAACAACTGCTGCCAAATTATACCAAAATTACCCAACCCATATATGTTTTACATACATATGAATTATTTTATTTTGCGTTGAAAAGATCAACGCCCTGCTATTAGAATACTCGACAATGTTTTAAAAAGAAACTACTACTGAGGCTCGACATGAGCAGAATTTTAGATCATGATAAGTAGTACTTCACGTCGAAGATTCGAAAATTAATCTATTAACATGCTATGTTTAATTTTGGAAACTCAATGGATTAAAATTTTTTATATATCCTTATATTTCACTAATATTAGTTTACTTTATAACAAAACGAAAATAGCAGGTGTATTCCATATTTATTTCGTTATTTTGTAAATATTGACATTTACTCTAGTATCCATTAAAAATCGAAACACCAAGGAGTGCACGCCAGTGCATTGTAGGCTTATAGGATTAGCCGTAGAAAGCTCATGACTTGAAGGAATGATATTAACCCTCTACCGCCGGACATGAGTAACCGGAGCAATATCAGTAGTATATTAATATTGCTAATATAATATAATAATATTAGTATAATTAATATTATTAGTAACCGGAGCAATATTGTCACAAGCCTACTTCCCAAAAAGGATACGTTCTAGTGAGCGCAAAATAACTTGCACTGATGGTTGCCCCCACGAACGACAACTTTAAAATGTTCTCTGTTGCGTACAAACGTCCTCAGGTTGCTACACTCAATAGTTTACGTATAATTTAAGTTGAAAGTTACTTTAAAATGTTCTCTGTTGCGTACAAACGTCCTCAGGTTGCTACTCTCAATAGTTTACGTATAATTTAAGTTAAAAGTTATGTTCCCGGAGATTGAAGTACGGCGGTAGAGGGTTAAGTCAATAGATTTACACTCACTTGGAAGACTAGGAATATCTGACTTGCCTATGCTTGATTATAGCATATGAACACCCCTTGTATTTAGTGTTATTTCGATTTTTCTAATGGAAGAATTGAATTAAATTCTAATTTCTGATTCCAACGCATATGCACGCAGTAATTATGCCTTCACCATTGAATTAATGACGAACTAAGTGGAGCTACGAATTATTGTTGTGAACAAAATACTATATTAAAATTTTACTGTTATACACGAAGTGTAGCCCCTGAACTAAATCCAATTACATTGTTCATTGTGACAGGAATACTGCATTTTTTTATTGTGATATTGCACTTATATTTTTTTCCAGGTTGACGATGTTTTGTAACGTGGTCATCTGTAGGTCTGTGAACCTTACGGCTCGTTATAACATTATGGGTGCACCGATAAAATTAATTAAAATCCAGGCCAAGTTTGGCAGTAAGATGGTAGTTTCATTCCAACTTTCATTAGGCTTGCTTCTAACTTGGTCCGTAAAGAAGTAACAATGGCGTAGGGCAAATGAACTTGTCCTCCACAGCAGCGGTAGCAGCCTACTTTGGAGCAAAGGGTCATGCCGAGAATAGTTTTCATCCCGAGTATAAGTTCTTAGGATCATGTCTTTGGAATGTTCGAGCCTTTGATGAATATTCATGTTTTGCCAAAACCGGTCAGACGCATCACCATACTTCGCCGCGTCCCCAAACCCATGCAGATGTTGCTCTGGAAGCATCACAATACTCCGCGGGGTCCCCAAACCCAGCAGATTTTGCACTGGAAGCATCACAATACTCCGTCAGGTCTGGAAACCCAGCAGTTATTGTACCTAAAGCATAAAAATACTTCGCCGTAGCCCCGAACCAGCAGATGTTGCACTGGAAGCATCACAATACTCCACTGGTTCCCAAAACCAGCAGATATTCGTCGGGTATTCGCCCGCTATGCTAACGCCACCAGAGTCCCGCTGAAAGTCACTTTGTCTCGGCAGAAGCTAATTACCCCGCGGCATTTCTTTGCTGCATTCCAAAGTAACGGCCGAGTATCGTGGCTGCTGCTCATTGTGTAGAGCATTCTTGTGGACCGAGATTGCCTGCATAGCTTGCAGTCTGTTTTCCAGGCCGGATTGTTTCTTGTCCATGGGGGTTACTGTCCATGAACATGATTTGAGTTTACTGTTAATTGGTTGTGCTATATGAATTCTATGCCAAGAGTTTGCTCCCAAAAAATCAGTGGAACATTTTCAAAATAGCAAAGAACATTTTGACAATGTTTATGTCATTCTGACCCTCGGTGGCTCTGCCAAATATTTAGACAACACGACTCGGTGATTTTACTATGTAAATAATTGGAATATAGGCTTAATGAAATGAGTTCTTGATGAAAACGGAGATTGGATTTATCTAACTCAGGAAGTTGTAGTTACTATGTATCTGGTGCTTCTTTCTTGCGACATTAACATTAACAAATATTTTTTATGCTAATAATTTCGTACAAAATATTTAGTGTAAATTAGGTGTAGTAATTTTGCCTGCTAATGTAGAGAATTTATATGTTATTGTGCTGTTTGGGTGGGACGCGATAGCCATCAAATAACTTCATTAAACAAATAAAATTTTAAATAACTTTATAAATTAATTTCACGTTTTTGCCATGAATCATTTATTCTAAGCTATGAAGGGAAAGCACAGCGAATGTGAAATTTTAATTTCACTAACACGTTTCAACATATCTAAGAAGGATATTAAAATCTAAGTGAACGTGCATGTATTCTTAGCTTTATATAAAATTTCTACACCTTCCGAGCAAACTTGTACTCTTTAATATTATTGACAAATTAATTGTGAAATTTATAGAACGGCCAAATTCATGAGAACACAATCCTGCCTTGATATGGAATATTGAAATTACTTCAACATCGTATAACATTTAGAAGGTGGATAATATCTTATTACATTCTCAACGTAATTCAATAACTCTTGGTCACCGATAAAAATAAATGAGTTATGTTGTCCAAACCGTGATACACTTTCTGCACATAGAGCTGATACGCCCTTTTTACCTTGACTATCTTTTTTCTGGACCACCCACTCAGGGCCAAAAGTGCATCGATATTTGTATAAAGTCCCACGGATTTCTCTGAGTGTAGTTGTGATCACATGGGCTGCTGTGCATGGACCATAACAGACTTCCAATTGCCGAACTCCTGATCAAACTAGACTGGAATATATAGCGAATATTCCAGTAATGTCGTCAGTTGCGTGTTGACTGGTGCGAGGTGCGGTGTGTGGTGCTGTTAGATGCCAGTTTCTGCCTGGAAATCCCTCATCGCTTCTCAACGTTCAACCAGCGTCAAAAAAATCTCAAAGCTAAATCTCGACCTTCCAGACGTAGGTAGGTAATAAATATTTAAAATTATCGTTGTACTTAGAAAACTTTTCATAATATTAGTGGCCGCGTTGATCATTAGATTTAATCATAATTTTTTCAAGTAAATTCTGATCTTTTATGTATTCGGCTTACTTGTGATAAGAGGGGGAACTGAAAAGAATATGCCATGCATGATAAAATATTAGTTGTGCTTCCATGGCCTCCTGCCGACAACCACGTGCTTCTCTGATTCTATCGTGTTTAACATGCATTTATGTGTTGAGTTTTTATTTAATGTCAAGTAATTACGGCGATGAATTCAACTTAAACATCAAAAGAACTTTTTGCTCGGCGTTACGTTTTGTGCTGAACAGCACCTAACGATGTCAGGTTACGCCCAGGCTCGCGTGTACCGCCGCAGGTTTTGGTTCCGCGGTCTGAAGCGACTACCGAAAGAGAAATCAGTGCTACTGCATGTGCAATATGACTGGCTGCATCTGTGCATCAATATTGTGAGAAACATGTTCAACTAATATGTATGTGCATGTTATCAATTGGTAATGTAATCTTACAGCTGGCACGTAGTGATTGCCAAAAGTCAATAGGTAAGGAATAGATAGATGTACGGCTGTGCTGTAGGCTCGCAAGCGTCTGGTGTCTGGTTCTCGGAGGCTCCGGCGAAAGCTTTACGAGGGTTTGGATGTTTATGGGGAACTGAGCTCAGGCAAAAGGGGAGGCAGGAGATAAAGCTTGTCTGGTTGTTTTAGTTACGAAGGCTTGAGCCGAGGCCAGGAATAGGTATGGGGCGTGAGCTAAGTCAGAGGAGACGAAGGTTTGCGCTTTCCAGTCTCGCGGACGACTGTGATCTGAAGCCCTAGAGGGAGGTATTGATTGAGGCTCCGAAGAGGGGAGACGGCGGAGAGAGCGAGAGGGGCCAGAGAGCTGGAGAGAGGGTAATGTATGGGGAGGATGTGAGGGTAGGTTGGAGGGGGACTGAGAGAAGTAGCATTGTAGTGCGAGTCTCGTATTTTCAGAGAAATGTTACAAAATAGGTTTGTTGTGAAAAAGCCAGCCGAGCGGCGGATGCATGTACCCTTGTATAGACCGAATTTTTTTTCTGCCAATAGATGCTAAGAAGCCGCGCTTTGGTGGCAAGGGAAGAGATTTAATCAACGTAGCTTCTGAGGACGTGGCCTTGTGAAAGCGAAGTTGTCGGCAGCAGGTAAAAGCACTGGAAGCCAAATCGAAGTTAAACTACGAAAAATCCGTTACCAAAATAAATGTACATTTTTTTGTAAAATACATGCCATGTTTTCAATCGTGTATGATGATTGCATCCCACATCCTTTTTCGATTTCCTGGTCGAAAAACGTTGCATTCTGCTGTGATTTTGGGGTCAGATGAGACGTCAAAAAGTAGGCTTGGAATTTGTGAAGTAATCGACGTAGAAAATTCCAAGGGCTGTGCAAAATGACTTAAATAATAAACGTTCTACTTATTTGTTCTTCCTCTGATACATTGGACCAAGTTTTTTATTAATAAAATTTTGTATTGATAAAACGCCTGACTTTTCTGCAAATTTTTTTTATGTAAATACGCGTTTCAGCTAAAGCTAGTTTGCTAAATTACCTGTGATTCCTTGTAATGTAACATATTATGAAAGCTATTGTTTCGGCTTTTGGGACGTAACAACAATAATTCATTCATTTATGAAATTCATGGAGATAAAATTCTACATATATTACTTTTTACTGGGATATACAGGGCGATTTACAAAATCTTCCTGTTTTGTATTTTGCATCAAGCAGTCAGATGTAGGAAAGGGGCCAATAGTATTTCATATGAGAGGCAATGTCTTGAAGCGTTGTGTCCTGCCTAGTCCGTTGTCGCTATGCATTGGATAAACGAGCAGCGTGTGTTCGCTGTCAAGACGTACATTTCTGATGGCCTTTCCATTATCGCTACTCAACAAACATTCATTATTCGGTATGCGCCTCATCTCCTTGAGAAATGACCTTCTTTGGCCGGCCCGATCCCTCGATTTGGCAACGTGTAATTTTTCTGGGGTTAATTAAATCAATTGTTTACAATGACTGTCCAAGGACCCTACTTCATTTGAAGAACAACATACACTAAGCCATCGCCAATATGTATTTACTCGTCAATATGCTTCAGCGATTTGAACGAAACTTCAAAAATGGCCTAACTGAATGCATTGAAAATGATTGCTGTCATTTTTTCCGGTGTGAACGTTAAAACTAAATAATACAAAAAATTAGGTTCGAAAAAATTCAATAAAATCCACGTTGTAATGATGCCTTTACAAATTCTTTATTTTTTCGAGCTTTCAGATCAGGAAGTTTCTGTGGATCACCCTGTACGATGATTTGAACGATTTAGTTTGTATTGGAAATAAATCTCGACAGACTAGATAAGATTAAGACTTAAATAATCATTGAAATGATGTAAAGAAATTCGTGCAATATATTATGTTTCATTGTAATCGAAGAATCTCGAAATTTTTTTCACTTTATTTTCTCGCACATAATATTTAACTTGAACAGCTCCCTTGATTATGATTATGCATGTAGAATATCACTGAAGGAGTCCACCATGCGGTCATTGGTGAGCACGACAGTTAATTGGAAGATAAAATCTGAGTGAATTACGAAGAAATACTGCTCTTCAAAACCAAGCTGTAAAATCAGGCGCTTGGAAACTAGAATTTCCATATCATGAAAAAATGCTTGGAAAGTATAAATTTTCATCATAATTTTTTGCAAAACAAACTATTGATCAGATAAGGCGTCAATGATCGAGGATTGATGCTAACATCTCAAAGAAATAATGAACAATCTACTTGTTTTTCATTGATCGCTCTCAATTGCATTCATTATGTTTGCAATATGTATGATTTGTTTTAATATGATTATGTAACCCATACTTTTCTTTCACTCCTCCATAACTTTAACGATTGACTTTTACATTGGATAACGATTGACTTTTAATCGAGATCAAAGCGGGTGTTGATTTTATTGTGTTTGTTGGCGTATTTGCCCTGCAAGCTCCTTGTTTGCCCAGCAAGTTGCGCAATGCATCGAACCTTCAAAGTGGCTCCAATATCGAGCGCTTATGCCTTCAGCAGCGCGGGGCTTCCTTCATGGAGCTGCTAACGACGTTGCAGTCCTTCACGTGACAGCAAACTTTATTGAAAAATGAACAATATTTGAATGTGAGAGTATTTTCATTTGGACACATTCAAAAGATGAGATTACGAGATGATTGCACATACAAAAGAGGAGATTTACGATCACATTCAAAAGATTGCATTAGGGTTGGCAGCGACTTGAGTAATCGACTATTTACAAAGTCTTGAATTCTACCGAAATTAAATCTAAAACTTTGCCTGAAATCCCATAGGTAGAAAGTTAAAAAATAATCCGGTGATGAGGCTTGAGCTTTTCATTCTCATTATTCGTTGACGCGCTCAAACAACTCTACGTATTTTGGGCTCAATATTTCATTACACTGATTTGTTGAAGCTTGGTGTCACTTAATAATAATAATCATTAATAATAATAATAATAATAATAATAATTGCGGTTTCAGCGTTTATTAGGCCGTAGGCCTGTCGCCGTTTCTTAACATCGCAGAACATTCACAGCATTTTGCGGTCTCGAACTCGCAGCTCACTGCTTCAATTTTGCTTCGCTTAACCGCCCGGCCTCCTCGCCGATTCTGACCAGAAACTGGCGCACAGAGCTGGGATCGAACCCGCGCCTCTCTGCTCCAATCTTGGTACTCTGAACTTTAACCACTGGTCTGTCTTTGTTGCATCTAAATCTTCAAGACACGCCAGTAAGATGAAAATTTAGTTCATGCATGCGTGGTGTATATTGCCTCCCTGAAATACTATTACTATATAACTCACTCCTTGCATTAATGTGAATGTCTAACCCAATATTTAAGCTTCTCGGTGGTGAGATTGTCATGGTATGACGAAAGACAATCCGTCAGTGACATAAAAGTTCTTAATGCATGGCGTCATTGTAGTTGGAGTTATACAGATTAGTGGAGTGAAGCGTTCGTGGCTGCACGTTTGATAGGCGCGGCACACTTTTAAAGAGAATAAAGTGTTCTTTAATTGTTTAACAATATATGCGGTATATTTTCCAACTATATGCGAAAAGAAGCTCAAGTCTGAACCATGCGGTATCGAGTAGACTGTTCAATTATTAACTTCTCTGGGTGATTAATGCACCTATTATTTATTAGTGCGAGAATTATTTATAAGGTAGAGTTATTGCACGTAATATTGAAATTTACAGGCTATGAGCAATGCGCCTTAGCACGAAAAGATGCAAACAGAAATATTCGCCTCTTCACTCAAAAACATTAATCGGTTGAATTTTGTTTGCAACATCTGGCGCGCGTGTCTTGTCAAGAACACGCGCATAGAGAAGACGTAGCACTGATACGACCTTTTGCTCCGCAAAACTGGTTCAGGATGACCCACGAAATAAAAAAAAAACGCATCGCTTTTCAAACAAAGCTCCACTCATTTCCCTGTGTGATTCGTAGATAAATGTTTGTATTCCTTGTTGCTGAGACATCGCGTGGCAGTAGAGGGGCGAAATTTCCCCAGCCAGAAGGCAGCGTCTTGAATACTGAATCTGGACACTGACAGACATCAATGTTTGTGTTGTGCATGTGTATTGTATATGTGTGTTGTGTTATTTTGTATTGGCGGCAACAGCTTACTATTATATATGGAGAGAGAAATGGATAGCGTATCTTGAATTCGCTCACACTTCTGTTTACCTTTCATACTCATATATTTTTCACAGTATGTATAATTTTTCACTCATGCATTACGTCAGAATAAATGTACGTAGTTAAACGATAGATATATGTTAAATTATGATACATAAGCATTTTAAATAATTTTTAATGATCACCCGAGCTCAAAGCAAGCCTTCCATTTCACAACAGAAATTGGTCTGCAAATTTTATTGATGCGATCGACGCAAATTCATGCCTTCTAGAAGCAAAACAATTTATGCTATAGTTCCGCTATGTGATTGTTTTTATGAGACATTAGTGAACAATTTATGCATCAGTTCAGCCATGTAAGGGTTGATATCACGTATAATATGATATTTTTTTACCTTTGTTCCTGAATCCTGTGCAAGGCTTCGTACATCATGCAAGGGCACGCGCGTTTAATGTTCAAATGATCGTCGCACGATTCCGAAGACGGGGAAATTCTCAAGCTATGCGGAAAGAAAACGCTTTAAAAAGATAAAGTTGTTAGAAAATAGCATGAAAATATTTAAATGCCGAGCGAAATGATCAATAATCAAATCCGAAGACAAAGAAGAGAGTTGCTAAGAGAGGGAAGAAGGAGAAGTGTCAGATGTCTAACATTTAGTGCGAAAACTTTGTAGAATTTTTCACACCACGCGGAGAAGTTTTACCGAGATAAGAAACAGAACAAGAATGAAAAACACTTACTTGCCAAGAAATGTCACTCGTCAATTTAAAGTTTCCTCTACTGAAGAAATTTACTCTCCATTTTAAAAAATAAATTTAAATTTTATCAGTGATCTCAGAATATTTCACCGGATGACTTTACTCCCTCATGTAGCATCCGTTGCTGCGGTCATGTCTGCCGCTCCGCGATACCGGCCTCTGCGGTTTACGAGTCTCGCTGAATATTAAGTTTGAGCTAATTTATGTTCACCGTGTAATTTTTTTGTTTTTATTAAGTCAAGGGAAATCTGATGACGCTTGCTTCACCTCGGCATTGATGACAAGGGTAAAACCATTACTTAAATAAGCTCCCTAGAACTGCCTACTGATTCATAAACTCCTATTTTTATTTTGAATTGGTCGTATTTGCGATGTAAGGTGTACTGATTCGATAGTCGGTACCAGTGAACAAGCATTAACGAATTAAGGGATAAAGGGAATGATGGACAGATAGATATTTTTATTATTTAGTAGTACAATTTATTCGAATTTGCTATGCCTATAATTTATTTCCGACTAGTTCGGTTCACAATTATAGTGATTCGCGGGCCTAACAGTGATTCGACTTCCATTTTTTTCGTCCTGTTTCGCAGTAGAGATATTGGGCACACAGTTAAAAAATTTATTTTGGACGCTGCAGTAAAAAATATTCAACGTTTATCATCATCATTTAATGAGGCAGAAACAAAATGAAAAAAAACACACCACTTGTTACAAGATGAAAATTTTTTCAAACCCATTTAAATGAGAAGTAATGAAACGATTTACTGATTTTAAAAGTTTTTGTGAAATTCCCGTGCATTTTAGCGAGAAATTTAACAACTGTGATTAATAAATAACCAGCAAGCTTGTTCACGTACAATAACTGCACGACTACAGAGTTAGATGAAATTACTGTTATTAGGGAAGATAAAACTAACAAGCCTATTTCCAGAAAGTGAAAAAGAAATCGAGCTTGGAATGAGGGGAGAAGGAAAAACGGCCCTCTAAATTAGTGGGGGCGGCGACCCCTTAATTAGAGGGGGTTACGAACCCCAAAATTAAAGGAGATTACGAACCCCTAAATTAGAGAGGGCGACAGCCCCTAAATTAGATGGGGTTACGAACTCCTAAATTATAGGAGACGACGACCACTAAATTAGATGGGGTTACGAACTCCTAAATTAGAGGGGACGACGACCCCCCTAAATTAGATGGGGTTACGAACTCCTAAATTAGAGAGGACGACGACCCCTAAATTAGATGGTTTTACGAACCCCAAAATTTATAGGGGTTACGAAACCATAAATTATAGGGGGCGAGGACCCCTAAATTGGATGGGGTTACGAACTCCTAAATTAGAAGGGGCGAGGACCCCTAAATTGGATGGGGTTACGAACTCCTAAATTAGAGGGGACGGCGACTCCTAAATTAGAGGGGACGACGATCTCTAAATTAGATGGGGTTACGAACCCCTAAATTAGAGGGAGCGATGACCTTTAAATTAGATGGGGTTACGAACTCCTAAATTAGAGGGAGAGGCGACCCCTAAATTAGATGGGGTTACAAACCCCAAATTTAGAGGGGATCCCTAAGGAGTCGTGAGAGACGGAGCAGCAATTGTAGGCGTGGCTTCTCTGATCTTCCTCTTGAGGATACAAGCTGACTGCCTGCACTGCCTGCACTGCCTGCACTGCCTGCACTGCCTGCACTGCCTGCACTGCCTGCACTGCCTGCATCACTTGGTCACCTACATCACTTGGTCACCTACATCACTTGGTCACCTACATCACTTGGTCACCTACATCACTTGGTCACCTACATCACTTGGTCTCATGTAATATTCGTTCAGGATTAAAACTGTCACCTCGAAACTGTCATTTACTGTCACATTAAAACTGTCATTTACTGTCACCTCGAGTTTTAATGAGAAAACTTCCTATTCAAAAAATAATGTCCCTTCGTGCAATTTTTTATGGTAAAATGAAAAGCTGTTGTTGAAACCCCTGTCTCCTTACTTAATATTTTCTTCAGGTAAAATGAGTAAACGCTTTTAAAACCCCCGCCTGAGAGCAGACATTGCGGCAGGATTCCGGCCGTGACGCCGCAGGATTACGGCCGTGATGCGGCAGGATTACGGCCGTGATGAGGCAGGATTACGGCCGTGAAGCGGCAGGATTACGGCCGTGATGCGGCAGTATTACGGCCGTGACGCCGCAGAATTACGGCTGTGATGCGGCAAATTTACGGCCGTTATGCGGCAGGATTACGGACGTGATGCGGCAGGCTTACAGCCGTGACGCGGCAGGCTTACAGCCGTGACGCGGCAGGATTACGGCCCGGGACGCGGCCGGTCCGTCCGTCGGGCAGCTCGTTAATCACTTCGGCGCGTCACGCGCCAGCAAAATACGCCGAAATTGGCTGCCCTGCTCGAGCGGGCGTGAGAGGCATCAACACGATGCCTTTGGCTCTCCATGGAAGCAATCAACGCTGATGAATGAACCAATCTTGACGCGTGGCCAGTGAGCGCTTTTGTATGCTAGGGCGTTACTGTTGATCTTATGGAGACGATAATATCGTTGTTATCCCGCGATGACATTTTCATGTAAAGTAATTCTTTGTGTGGTACATATATGGGGTTTTGTGTTGGGTTTGAGAATATTAGTGGCGAAACCGAGCTTCGAAGTAAGAAATGTTGCTCGGTCACATAATATTTAGCCTCATATTTATTTACACTCATAATCATTTGAACTGATTTATGCATTTAATCTTTTAACTGTTTGATATTGTACTTTGAGTTTATTAAGTGAGTGCCCATCGTCGTGAGGTCATGACACTTGCAGATTATTTATTTATCGATCACTTCTGAACACATCGAGGAATTTAAAAATTATAGAATTATTTTATTGATCAATTATCTTCAAGCAACTAATCCTTATTACGAATTCATTCTTTTTTTTTCAATCGGTTAGATGTTAAAACGTTCTAACACAATGTTGTAAAATTTATTCCGCAACAAGTTTACATATGTAGCACGGATTACCAATGACATCAATAATGGATGCTAATGTATATCGCATCTGCAATGTTTTGAAAATCATTCGATTTTCATGATATTTTTTATTTCGATATTTTAATGCTACGGTATTTCGCAACTCTATATGCATCGTATATTGATTATCACGTGTCACGAGTGTTTCTTTCGAGATGCGCTGAATATTGTTTCTTCAACTACTGAAAATCTGGAATGAATAACAAAATATGCTCTGGGAATAAGTAATTTAAATAATATTATTTATTAATTTGTAGTCCTTAACAGTTACGGTTAAGCCTCGCATGTACAATTATTTTGCTATGTGTTGCCTCATCATAACTAGGTTCTTTCCTCCTGAATTCCATGTTTTCTTAATCCTTTTTCAAACTAAGCCTTTGTTGAAAAAATCCTTATTTAATTTCGTTCATCCTGATATCCTGACCCTCTGTAAGATTGACGGCGACTGCCGAATGCCATCCATGATTTTCGTTTATGCAAATCAAGAAATTTCGCGGGAATTGATGCAATTTTTCAAGTTTTCTGGTCGCGTGCCGCGATCAGTGGCAATCGAGACATTAAAACCTAATTGAAGGCCGACCGCAGCAAGGAGACCGCGCCAGTCAGAAGTGCAATTTAAAATGATGAACGGCCTCCGCCCGTCCCCGTAGGTTGTATGTCAAGCGAGATGACGCTGGCATCCGTCGGCGGTGACGTGTACGGACGTCGTCGGGAGTAACGTATGGTTACGTTGTACGTAGTACGTCGTTTGGGGTAACGTGTACGGACGATGTTGGAAGTAACGTGTACGGACGGCGTTGGGAGTAACGTGTACGGACGGCGTTGGGAGTAACGTGTACGGACGGCGTTGGGAGTAAGGTATGGTTAGGTTGTACGTAGTACGTCGCCGGGAGTCCCGTCCCCGTAGGTTGTATGTCATGCGAGATGACGCTAGCATCCGTCGGCTGTGACGTGTACGGGCGTCGTCGGGAGTAACGTATGGTTCCGTTGTACGTAGTACGTCGTCGGGAGTAACGCATGGTTACGTTGTACGTAGTACGTCGGTGTACGGACGTCGTCGGGAGTAACGTATGGTTACGTTGTACGTAGTACGTCGTTGGTAGTAACGCAGACGGACAGCTTTGAGAGTAACGCATTCGGACGCCGTTTGTCGTAACGTGGAGAGCCATCGTTGCGAGTAACGTGTACGGATGGACAGTGTTGAGAGCAACGCATACGGACGTCTTTGGGAGTAACGTGTACGGACGGTGTTGAGAGTAACGCATACGGACGTCGTTGGGAGTAACGTGAACTGACGGCGTTGGTAAGAACGAAGACGAAAAGCGTTGCGTGTAACGCGTACGGACGGCGTTGGAAGTAATATATTCGAACGTTGATGTCTGATGTTTGTTATATACTTTCATCTGCGCACACTTCTTCCGTACGTTTAACATAGAGTCGCAGCCCGCCTTGATTGCGTCATGATGTGAGGCTCTACTGCGTTTACGTTACACAAAAACAAAAACGTATTTTGCTGACGCTTTCGTGTCTGTTGGTTTTAAAGAGCAAAAACAACTGCATCTTTTGAATGCACCAATGAGGGATGAGGAGGTCTTTTTTAAACATGAGCTTATAAGCAAAACTTTTGCAGATAAAAGTTAATGATGTGTGCCTGAAACCGGAAAGTCATAAAATTTACTTGTTTATTTACATATTTTCAAATAATTGACTTGTTTGCATATTAAATGCCTCTTTGTCAAGATGGGGCCGAAACATTTAAAAAAATTAACTAAATCTTGCAAGTAACGCATGTCAATTAATTCTTCATCCAAGATAATGAGGATAATTAAACGACGTTAATTAAACAGCGTAAGATTATTTTAATTCTGCAATGAAGTTTATCGTGAAAGCGCAGCTCAGGTTGCTGATGCGCAGGCCGTCGCTGAAAAATAAAATAAAAAATATTAGCATGAAACGCGCGTAAATGAACAAAACAGGTTTTCAAAAAACATTCCTGCATGAAAGATCACAAAAATACCTGCAGATCGAAATGAACATCAACGTATAATAATCGATGAAACACGATGAGCAATTTATTTATGTATTTTTTGAACATTTCTTTAATAATGCTATTCGTTTCCATTCGTTTTTGTGAAATAACATTCATGATTGGCAAGTTATTTACATTATGCAGTAATGATTGTTCCACTATTTGGACTGAATTTTAATTTTAAATTCCACAGTTTTGATTTCACGAATTTGCGTGGTCGGTTCAACAATTCTATAGTAAATTGCTGATGAAAAATTCTGGGCGGAATTCTAAAAACAAGCAAAGGTCCAATTATTTGTATTATTAGTTTTCTTAAATCCCGTATTAATAAAGAAAGCCAAGTATTCTTGAAGTTATGACGTGACGATGAAGCTGCTCTTCATACCGTTTACAATGGAATTATGGTGCAATTAATCGATATTTCGATACCTATTTATCATCCAGGTATCACTATAACATTCGTGACAATAAGTGCTTTGATAATTGTGTGCCTTCAGGATAATCATAATAATTTTATTATAATTATAAATATCATTCAGTATAATTTGATAATTATGTACTTCCATGATAAATATAATAATTTGTTTATGATCGTAAATCATTTCATTATAATTCGATAATCCTGCACAGAAGTTAGACAAGATAAGGGAAACACTTGAGAAATCTACAAAATATATTTTAGTATGGTGAAGGACTTTTCATGGCAATTACAGCCTCAAGTCTCCGAAGTATTGATTCGTACAAATTGTGAATTGTTTCCAAATTAATTTTAACCCATTCTTCAGTTAAAACTCTCTCCAGCTCTTATAAAAACGATGGTGGCGGGAATCGACTTCTGACTTGCATATCTAAATTCAATCATAAATGCTCGATAATATTCACGTCAAGCTGTGCAGCTTTCAGCGGACAGTCTTTATGGAAACTGAGTTATGTTGGTGTCCATTGAGTTCTGCTGTAATTTTAACAGCCGTGGTCTTTGATGAATGACCCCCATCGTCACCCGATCTGAATCCTGTGGATTTTAGGAGGAGAGCAAGGTCTTTCAATTGTCCCTCACAATTTGGTTTAGGTACCGACGGTCTTGTCCGAGACTAATTTGTGGATACAAATCCTCATGTATTTACCAGCAGACCTCGATAGTTAGCATTGAGTCCACTGTGTCACTGAGAGCTTGCTTCAGACGCTGAGTCGACAGCTAATTATACAGTATATTTGTCACGAGGACAAAAACCCGGTGAACGGAAGTACGGAGTCTATAAAGGGGCAGGGAACCTTATAGTAAGGGCCTCCGAAGCTAACAATTGCTCCGCTATGTAACTCGTGTTGGAGCTACTCCGACCTAACAGTCGACGTCTTAGCCTTATACCACTAATATAACTCTCATTCATTACCACTCCGTATACTGTACTGTAAATCTGCTTTATTATCACTTCGTATACTGTACTGTAACTCTCATACCACCCAGTATACTAAACTGCAACTCTCATATATTGCCACCCCGTATCAAGATAAGTTCTCTAGACAGATTGCGTCTTACTTATCCCTCACGCAGTTAGTAAACGAATCCTTGTCTTCAGGTTCAGGTAGAAATATGTAAGAAGTCTGGAGGCGCATAAACGTGCCTCCGGGACAGTCTCTCTCAGACGACTTTCGGCCAGACCTGTGCTTTGCTGAGGAAGTTTTTCCTTCTTTTTCAAAAGCAGTCATTACTTTTGAGATAGTGCCTATAGAAACGTCAAGTACTCGCAAAGTTTCTGTGACACTTGCAGTGGCCGTACGGGCACCAAAAATTTGCCTCTTTGAAAGTCAGAGAGGTATGTCTTTCATAGGTTACTGGTTAGGTTATTGACACATTAACGTACTAAAAATATCTGTGCAAGGATAAAATATCAATTAGCAGCAACATTAAAAAAAATATATTTCACGTATTTTTTGTTTATAACATGTGCAACGTTACGATGTCAAACTGTCAGGTGTTTCCCTTATATTGTCCGACCCCTGCACCTCCATAATAATCATATTCACTTAATTACCATCAAAAGCTGTTTCAGTCCACAGTTGCCGGTAGATGGACCGTCCTTCATACAGCGCCACAGTATCGCCACAAATCTATTGCTATGGGCCTGAGATTATACCAAGTGTTGATGTATTAGGTGGCAAGTCGTGAGTTCCCTAATATATTTCATATTATACCATTCATTTCTAGCATACCGCCCAGCGAATAATTAATGAATGAACTTACGCAATCTAGAAAGCCATGAAATGAAACTTGAATTATACCCATACTAAATTAGAATGAGGTTTGAATTATGTCCATAATTAATTAGAATCTGGCTTGAATTATGCCCGTAATAAATTGTGTTGTGCTAGAGATACACGGTGACTTACAGTTCTAGCGGCCTTGTGCGCGACACTACGCTATCTGAAACGAAATTTATTGGAAATTAGGTCCCGATTAGATTATTAATAGAATTAGCTTATGATGGACGAAAGCATAAGATTATTGGCAGGATTTGCAATTGCAAAAAAATTTGTGAAAGCTATGTTGTGGACTCGCTTCGATGATGTGAGTTGTTATTTTGGGTTAGGATTTTCTAGGCATTTTTTAGAAAACGTTCAAATTGACATTTCTTGAGTGTGCTGTAAAAATCGTATTGAATTTTATTCATAGTTTTTTTCTGTTTTCACCGGTCTAAATTTAGAACGTAGTTCCGTTTTTAGATCATTATAGATGGTTCTGTTTTCCATGTTTGCACATTCTTACAAACCTGAAATAATTTTCGGAATGGATTTTTTTTTCTGTAAGAAGATGAGCTGCAAATAAAGAAAATATATTATCAATAATTATTTATAGTTCTTAAAACTCTCCTTTATTTTACGAATGACTAATGAAAAATTCTCTTAAATAAAATCAAAGTGAGATTTTGACCTTTAACACAAATGCCGCCACTTGAAGAAATACCTTACAACTTACAAGTTCCAGACCACTTCTTGTCCTATCTTCTGATATCGTCACTGCGCGGAATTAGAGTCAGAACAGTTCCTTCTGCATCCTTCATCACCATTTAAAATAAGAAGCAGCTATTTGGATAATGTACGTAAAAATTGCGCCTATAACACATCAGCTTTGGAGATTAAGAGTATTAAATGCGTCCCATAATATCAGTGTGATATAATTTGTAACTTGATTTGTCACACAAAATCAATAACTGGATGAAACAAAATCAATGTTTTGAAATTAAAATATATCCACCGCTAATCTTTGAGCCATGAGACATGGTCCAGGTTGGAAATTTTCCTGGAAATTCAGCTGTAGCCTTGAGCATAAGCAAATGTTCTCATGAAGTTTTCGAAAAATTTTCACCAGAATCCGAATATAGTGTTTTGCGTTTTTTTCAAGAGCTGGACTTGGAAGTTTCTCGCGTCTCTGTTCGATACAACCTTCCTATTGCTTATGCTGAACGGGCTAAGGGTTCATTAAAGATGTTATTTTTAGTACAGAAATAACAAATATTCCAATTGCATATTATTTTCATGAATTAACGCGAATGTTCACATGATTTTTCACCATAAAGTTATTATTAAGTTATTATTCACCCAAGTTAAGTTATTTTCTACCCGAAATCCGTCGTGGGTTCCAAAAGCTTTCTGGTTTCTTTTTTTGATGATGGAAAATTTCATGAGTATTGGATGCAGCGTAGAATAATCCTTTGAAATTTTACCTATAAGTATGCCAATTACGATTAGCGTCCCAGCTTTGCCATTTGATTTCTTTTGCGAACTTAAGCTGACGCAGAGCAAGCATTTTGCCTGCAATAATTTTAGCTGTAAAATGAAATATTAAAGTAAAGTTCATCTCTGATAAATAATATACGTTAATATTTTGATAATACTTATTAACGATTATTAATATATTAATATAACATTTACAACACGAGATGCGTGTTAACACCTGTGATAACAAATCTTTGAATTGATTTGGAGCCTTGATTAACGTCAGGTGTTCATGAGTGATGATTAATTCAAAAATCTCTGGATGATCAACAAAACGATAAAAAATTTTGCGTTTAACAAAATTTTGGGTAAATTTTACTATGTCTTTACTACAGGAGTTTGCTCCCTCGTCGAAATAACCTTCAAACTTCACATGTCAATTTTTAAATTTACCGAGCAATTTAGATTTTTACCTCATAAACGCACACCACTGGTCAGTTCATAATTAAATGACTAGAATTAGATACAATAAAATTTAACCTTATTAATATATATGATTTGTGTAATTTCAAATGCGAAGTGAGAGAGTAATCAATTTTTTACATTAATTTTATGCTTAAATTTTTTTCACAATTGTTGGTGGCCTCTGTAACGGTAAAATATTGTCACTTTTTGCGTGAACCCGAAGATTCAACGAGGTTAGGAAACTTTTTTCAGCGCGCGACAGCGATGTAGAATGCAAGACAGAAGCAATATGGTGCACAATGAAAAGCCCAATAAAGTGCACAATATATTGCAGACTTTATATTCCTCGAGGCTTGTAATCGAGAGCAGCAACTCGAGAGCACCCTCGTAATTTCACCCAAAACAATTCTTTGAGATTAAGGAAGGCAAGCAAGGCTTGAGGACTTCTGCCCTAAATTTACCTGCAGACCACGTCTCGTTGGACTGCACCAGCTCGAGTTTAATTTTCTTGAAAGCTTCTCATGGAAGAAGGAAGGCTTTTGTAAGCATGACTGGCCACCACGTGACAAAAAACCTCTAAGGAAAAACCAAGTGCGACCGAGCGGCTCCAAGTCCAAGACGAAGTCTAGGCGCTCTCACCTCAGTGCACATGGAATGCTGGCCCGCTGCTGGCTGAGAGCAAATGAAATTATGCACACTTTGTTTTTACAGCAAATTTTATTGGCTTTCTTATGCGTTGTATGGAAGTGGATTCTTGGGTCGAAATCAAAATGAAGTGTCTTGTTGCTGGATGAAGAATACTGGACCCGAGATTTGACTGTGATGAAAATATTAAATTAAGTAAGTTAAGCGTAAATGATGGCCGATAGCAAGATAGTGTTCCATCTTCTAATATTATTTTAGCGCGAGAAAGATCTTCTTCAGATAATAAACTTAGAATAGTAACATTAAATGGCCTGTTAAAAATTGATCTAAAATTATTTCACTTTTTCTCCGCATTGCGAGTCAATGGGCCGGGTATTTGGGCCACTGCAGTTGGACCCGTATTCCGTCTTGCTCAATTTGAAATCTCACTGCACGTGAGAACAGTTCATAATTTTATTCATAACTTCATCCCCTGCCATAGTGCCTAGTCTTGATGGCGAAGCAAAGGACTGCTGTGCTCTGATCAAGACGTTTTAACCCTAAGAATTTTAATGAAAATTATAAACACATTCGAGAATTAACTAAAATAATCTACATAAATTATAGATTTTGTATTGGCTAATTTTGTTGATTTCGGCAGTAATTATTATCCCGGAAGTCGTAGTCCTGATTAACATTACAATGAACAAAAAATATAATAAAATATATCACAATATTAAGATGATTAAATGGAAGATGAAAGAAGGAACACGATTTAAGATCGTGGAGCATTGCGCAGAGAAAATTTCAATTTGCTCGACGGCTCAAAAGAGACGAGTAAGCTTTGAACTTTAGAACTCAAACAGAGAGATTCTTTGGAAGCTCGGAGACTTATGACGCTGCATATAGCCTTCCTATATATGCCTTCCTAGTGTCTAATTTTAATAGTCTATTTTCAAATAGTTTAAGTCGTCATTACTCTATCCAGTCTATGATTTCTTCAATCGACAGTTTCATTGTGAAGTAAACCTAACACTAGTCGGTAACAGATGTCTTTGGAAGGTTGAGTGTTTGGGAATTTTTTTCTAAAAGGCATTTGAAAACATTATTTTATATTTTTTATTAATAAATTATTATATCTATCATTTTATTATATTATATCTATATTATATCTATAATTTATTATATCACATCTAATGATTAATTTCTACAATGTATTTGATTTGTTCGATTCAATGTTTATTCTTGCGTGATGCCGAGGTGAGCACTAATTTATTAAAAAGAATTCGTTCATAACAAACATCAATAATTTGTTATGACGACGCTATGTATACATAAACTATGTACGCACGGAGCAAGCTAACTCTATCTATACAGCTGTATTATTCTGTTATTCTAGATGAACTGCTATTTAAAGTCATTCTAATTCATAATATAAAGCAACATCGTTTTATTCTAATTTGCAATATTATTTGCAACATATTTGTAAAGGACAGAGTCAATGCTTGACATGCGCACTAAAAAAGTAGATTTGAGTAAACACTTCTGTAATTAAAACTGGTTAATTAAGAATCGTCGCTCATTATCCTACTTCACTATTTTAATATTTATAAAGCAAGCGAAAAGTGTTCACGCAAGTTTTTTTGTTCATGAATGCGACAGATATTAACTAACCGTCCGGTGTTATAACTTTTCCTCGCTATAATCTTCTGTGTAATAACAATAAGTGTTATAAGTTTCAGTTTGCTTTTGTATTGCGAATGCGTTCCCGTCAAAGTTCTGCCACTTCTCTTTGTGATGGAAATGAGGCAATCTAACTTGGAGTAAAACGAACACAGTCGCAGTGAAAATTTCTTTTAAATTATTCAAAATGATAATCCGACTCACTCTAACTGGAGCATCGCGATGCAGGGAAAGATATTATAACGTTTCTCCCAGGTACACATGCGAAAGCATTAAAGTTTGAAATTATTTCAAGCACTGAATCCGAAAGAAGAGACCGTTTTTAGCGCATTTTCTCATTTGTGGAAAAAATGCACTATTGTGCTCGCTATGTCCACTCGTCCGTCCGTCTGTCCGTCCGTCTGTCCGTCCGTGACTTGAAGTTTTCGTCGACGAGAAAATGCGCTCTCTGTCACTCACTGCAGTGAGTACTGAGTTATATTTTTGCTATCTTGCAAGATGTCGAGAAACTGACTCGTTCCTTCTTCTCCGTGAGTCATTTCGAAATTAGAATTTTCAGCGCGAGTTGCGAACTTGGTCCCATAAAAGGATCAACTTGAGGGTTTTGGGCTCATGGATCATGATGCTGAATCTCGTTCGCAGACTTCAATTCTTGGGATTCATGAGCATTATTTAATTCACTAAAACCCATTTATTGATGCTTGGCACCAGCTTCTGTTTAGCTTTAATTTTATATTTTGATAAATTCATCGTTTTGTTATATTTAAACTGTGTTAAAAATTGACCCGGATTGGTTGATTGATCATTCACATCAACATTTTCACACCAAGATTTTCGTTAGGTGTATATAGATTTTTTCTGTATTGAATCAGTCAATTATTGAGAAAACCAAAATTCTTAATTATTGAATTTTGAAAATTCTCAGTTATTGAGAATTTTCACCAACAATTACTGTTTGTAAATTATATTGACAACACATACGTGTTGTGCAATATTTTTTCGGAAAAACTTGCCGGTCATATGCATGATTCTCTTACTAACAACTAAGTAGTACGTAAGCTGCGTTATTGTGACTTATGCTACAGAGTATACGAGTCTTTCAAAGCAATTGATTGCTTGCTCCTGTGTGGTGCTGAGGTTAGCATCATTATTATTAACACAATAATTTGTCCATAACAGACCAAGGGAATAAGACGTCTATTATTGATAACCGCAATCTTTGAAATAAAAAAAATAAATTTATGTTTCCTGAGACCAATTCTTGTCTGTGTCCGAAGTATCGAATCTCCTAATTTGTTGTTGCGTAGCCTAATGATGGAGCTTCACTTCATATTATCGAGTAAAATGTAGAAATTTTATTCGGTCCAGCGGTTGTGGCTGCCATGCATGTGTCTGGGAGCCGTACTACGTATAATAATAAGCTCAAGTACACGCGCAGCGGCTTAAATACACCTAGCGGCTTAAATACACGTAGCTGCTTAAGTACACGTAGCGGCTTTAGTACACGTAGCGGCTGAGTTCACGTCTGTGATAAGTGGGCTTAGCTTGAAATGCCACCATGGATTGGCTGACTAAATTACATACTCTTAACTAAAATTGAACTCGCTATAAAATTGAACTCGCTATAAAATTGAACTCGCTGTTTCGCCGTCTCAAATTTCAAGTCAATTTAACCTACTGTTGTACTATCCAGGTTCAACAGTCCAGTTGAACCTGAATAGCAACCTGGTACCCTCTGCATCTATATTACAGCTGAGTTGAACTCGCCGTTGTTGACGCTGAATTGAGTGAATCAAGGGCTATATAGTGAAATTTAGACCTGCAGCTTCTGGTTCTCGAATTCGGAACTTGAGCCCCACAGCAAGGAACAACTTTAATGAACTTCTGAAGACACCCTGAGACTTCACTAACTTAGGGTTGGGTGTAGGTTACAGTGAATGTATCAATTAAGTTAGCGTGAACGCATTCATTAGGTTTGAATGAGCCATAATTTTGAATACCATAAACGAATCAGTCATGATATCGTAAAGGGATTAAGTAATTCAGAACGCAAAAATTAAGTTGGCGTTACATGATCAAATTAATTACCGCCAACCCAACAATCAAACTAACATGTATGGTTCAATGAGATTATCATGAGTGGATTAATTATGTTATCGTTAACTGATGAATAATTTTGCGTGTTTGTGACCGTGAAATTAGGCGTTGGTTTTTACCAAGAAATTGGAGTGATGGTGACAGTGAAAATGGGTTGTGGTTTTTATTGGGTGATTCAATAGTTTTCGTGGCCGTGAAATAAGGACGCGATTTTAAATATGTGATCACTAGTGACACTATTTCACGTGAACGTGAAATGTGTCACTGCTGGAGATTTTGAAGGCATCAGAATCTGCAGACAAGGAACCGAAGAACAGGCTGAACAAGAAATACGAAAAAAAAATTCGCAAACTTCAATGTATTACCACAAATCACATCTTATTTTCTTCTCCTATCTTCGTAGAAGATATACTCTGGCGCGTAATTCCTCAGCCATTATACCGCCATTCGCTTGCGCCGGATAAAAATTGTAGAATTTCACTGCTGAAATACAAGGAAAAAGACTCATTCACGCTTAAATTTGTTACGTGATAAATAGTATCTTTTTAATGTAGCCGCACATTTTAACATCAAGATCCCCTCGTTGTAAAACGTTAGTTTTGAAGCATTGTCTGAGGATATGCTGAAGCACCACCTTCAACGTTCATCATGCGCCGCCCATGTGCGATACCGAGAAAAGAACTAAGCTTCTCAAGCCTCGAATCCGAGGCTAGCTTGTCTTATTCCGGTGTTGCTTTAGAGATTTTCAATTTGACGCGTATATCCGTTGACGAAAAAATCATGGTTTAAGACAAACCTGCATTTGTGGTTTTGAAAAATCTTATAAATATTTCGCATTCGTCGAAAAATCAGGTCGCACATTCGTTCTTCCGAGGGAGTCCTGCGGCTGAGTTGCAATTAAGAACCGAGGAGGGGCAGTTTGTGTCCGAGCCTGCAGAGATATTGACAGCGTCGAGAGCCTTCCAGTGCCTCGGTCCCCGGATTATTTCTCCCACTGTCCCGGGATTTGTCCATCAACTGTATGTGGATTTGTTCTTCGAATGTCCCTGGATTTGTCCTTCGACTGTATGTGGATTTGTCCTTCTAATGTCCCTGGATTTGTCCTTCGACTGTATGTGGATTTGTCCTTTGAATGTCCCTGGATTTGTCCTTCGACTGTATGTGGATTTGTCCTTCGAATGTCCCAGGATTTGTCCTTCGAATGTCCCTGGATTTGTCCTCCGACTGTATGTGGATTTGTCCTTCGAATGTCCCTGGATTTTTCCTTCGAATGTCCCTGGATTTGTCCTTCGAATGTCCCTCGATTCGTCCTTCGAATGTCCCCGGATTTGTCCTTCGACTGTATGTAGATTTTTAAGTTAAAGCTTTCTGGATTAGTTCTTCGAAGGTACCTGGTTTTGTTTTTCGAGTGTTAGATTTTTCTTCGACTGTCTCTGGATTTTTCTTTCGGCTGTCCATGGATTTATCCATCGAATATCCCTGTATTTTATAACGGCTATCCCTGTATTTTTTCTTCACGTTTCCCTGAATTTTATATCGACTGTCCATGGATTTTTCTTTCGTCTTTACATGGATAATTTCTATCGCCTGTTTTTACTTCGACTGTCCTTGGATTTTCCGGATTTTCCTTCATAAGCCCTGGATTTTTCCTTCGACTGCCCTGGATTTTTTATTTGACCGTCACGGAATTTTTCTTTAGAATATCCTTTGATTTTCCGGCATTTGGTGCTGACTCAGCGAGTCCGGACATCCACACTCGGCCGAGTGACAGCAGAACGTTCAGCTTCTAGAGCCTCACCTAAATTAATTCCAGAGACTGAGATTAATTCTAAATAATTTGTTCAAATTTTGGTGATATATGTAGAGATCCTATAGATAATAATGGAGATTGGAACTGTTGCCAGTCTTATTTCACGTTTGCGTTGCGGCGTGAAGAGGAAAAAAATTAATAATTGACTAGTTTATGAGGGTTTTTTTCGCTAAATGCGAAAAAATCTAATCACACTTTTGGTTTCAAAAGGAGACGAGAAATATTTATAAATTTAGACATATTGATACCTGTACAATTATGACGAACGTTTGTTGTCTGTGCGAACACATGAAAACATTTTTTCCAAATAAAATTCCATTACAAAAGCGGCAGTATAAAAGTCGATCCACTTAATTTTTTTACATAGATAGCCATAATACATTGGCTGAAACTCGCATTACTATGTTAGCTTTCATCTCGCAGGCTTTTTATCTATACGAGTTTACATTCACTCTCGCAACATCAGAAAAATTTGATTTGTTTCACTGAATTCTAAATTCGTCTTTCCAAAAAGCAGCATGCTACAGATTTTTTGATGGGCATTTCAGAGATAAGCTTAGGTTTCGCGCATGGAATCCCGCTGCAATGATGAAAGTTTTTCAGAGTAAGCAAACACGAAGATCAGAAGGAAAGTTTTGGCCGCTGCAGAGCGCGTTTCTTTGGTCCCAAAAAACGAGTCTAATTTATTAAAGGCTCGCGCGCAAGTTTTCAAAGCAACGAGCGCCACGCGAAAACTTCAATTCATACGAAGTTTTGTTCATTAAATTGATTTATTTATGCAGCATTGCTGTGAAACTTTCCTATATCATCAGGTGCACTGGTGGCGACGAAGTTATAATTGGCCATGAGCGACGTGGGAAGCTTTTAGAATTATTCTTTGGAATGGTGAGGTGTAGAATAAAAAGTTTGTATTAGCATACTTAATATCGTCATGTATGACGTATCTCTTGCATGTGAGGTAAATGTCGCAATGATCTGTGAACGAAAAATGCTTTGTGTTACCTTCATTGTTTTTATTCTGTGAGCTGTGAGTATATTTGGTCGCTGAAGACTCGCTTTTGCGTACAGTTTGTTGCAGAAATATATGCGTTATCTGTATTCTGTAGCCAGTAGTAACCGATCAAATTTTAGTTATGGTTTTAGGAAAATTTCTTGCGTATCATATAGTGACCAGACGTGATCATTCCTGTCTTGAAGAGTTTCTCGGAAAGAAAGTTTTTCCCTCGGTTTCATTTGAATGAACATTTGTTTCTCTTCATAGATGGGCAGCAGTGAACAATTTATTAAAATCATGTCATAACTAAAATACCATTCCATGCAAAGTTGAACAAATAGGTTTATGAGTGTTATTTTGTATGCTATGCACTAAAAGATGTTAATTTATTTATTTTCCCATTCATGTGATTCATTTTAATTTTTCATCTACAAATATTTTATTCATACGCCTCACTATTGTCATTTGATTTCATCATTCGCTTCAAAAATAATCATTTATACTATAATCATTGAATTTCATACGAAATATACAATACATTGACTTTTTTCCGGGTTCGGTGACAATATTTCGGAAAAATTTGGACAGTATTGCGAAAATTTATGAGGAAAACTCTAGCAAGAAACAGACGACAGTAGGAGCTACTTCTTCTTCAATGAAGTTCCCAAGTTGCTCATCAAGAAAATTTCATGAAATTTTCCCGTCTATCTGACGAGACACGAAATGGAAATGTCATTGCCAGGAAGATCAAGAACGTCACGAGGTCTTGAAAAGGTGAGTCCACGACCTAATCCCCTGAGAGGATTACTTTTTGAACGTAATTTCCTTAGAGGATCTACACCTACAGACTTTTTGAACGTAATTTCCTTAGAGGATCTACACCTACAGACTTTTTGAACGTTATTTCCTTAGAGGATCTACACCTACAGACTTTTTGAACGTTATTTCCTAAGAGGATCTACACCTACAGACCTTTTTGAACGTAATTTCATTAGAGGATCTACACCTACAGACTTTTTGAACGTTATTTCCTAAGAGGATCTACATCTACAGACCTTTTTGAACGTAATTTTCTTTGAGGATCTACACATGCAGTCTTTTTGAAAGTAAGTTCCTTAGAGGATCTACACCTACAGAATTTTTGAACGTAATTTCCTAAGTGGATCTACACATGCACACTTTTTGGACATCATTTTTGGAGGCGATCTACAATCAGTCCTTTTTGCGAGAGTGCATGCCGTGCTTGGGAGTTTGGGTAAATTGGAACTTTTTTAGCGGAAATAGGGAGTTCAATTAACGAAATGAGCACGAAGGTAAATTTTTAAGCACAATATTGCTCCATGGATTCGACCGTTTGCAAGCTGCCAAGGGAAATTCGTTTGTCTCATTTATTCGACTGCTTGAAAGCCGCCAAGGCAACAACAGTTTTCTCATTTGTTGGACCGCTTGCAAGATTTAATCGAGAACTTACGACACGAATAAGTCGACTTGTGTAGTTTCATCATTCGCATATCAACAGCGGACTGCCCTCTCCTGAGCGACGTTTCCGATTTCCTGCAAAATCTGTTTCTTATCAACAAAATAATCGGGCAATTTGTCTTTGTTTTTGGGCCATAACAAAAACAAAGGGTGGAAAAAATATAGTGACTATGTCACAAGTTCAATATATTTATTTTGGCTGTAAATGAAAGGAGACCACATGAACTGTCACGACCAGACCCATGATCAAATCGTAACGTGCTGCTCCCATCAAAGAACTATTTGTATGCACATCAACTCAAATTTAATTTTTACTAATATCCCACTTAAATTTCACACTAAATTTCAAATATATTCACTTAAACTAAGGCCTCTAAATCTAAGGAAGCAACCGGAACCGTGACCGGCTAGGCCGACTTCAACAACACAAGTGAAGACTTGAGTTATCTTGGAATGCAGTATTGCATACCGAAATTTAATTTTTAAATTCACGTTGTTTAGGAAAAATGGTCCAACTCGACACATTGTTTAAGATAAATTAGCATACAGCATAAAAAATAATTTCCTAACCAGCTAAGAACTCATGGTTGCAAAACATTATACAATATACTAGGTAATAGAGAAATATTTTCGAATTATTCAACCGCGCTCAATTTCTTTTTAACAAGTAATTGAAATTCAAAATATTGATTGATAAGCTTCTATCTCAATAAATTCAGATTAATATTTGCTAGTAAATTCTTAAGTTTGCCAAATTGAATTCATTGCGGTAGTTTGGAGTTACATTAAAGGGGGTTAAAATTCCGCTATAATTTACACAAGAAAGTTTTTAATTAACGGTTTAATTAAAGGCAATCCGAAGTAAAATAGATCTTCCACATATATTTTAGCATTTAAATCGAATAATAGTTTGTATATTGCTTCTTTATTGTTCATGTTATGCTCTATAATGTGCAGTATAACATCTCTGCCCCCCTCCAGCTGTTCTTCGGGTTCTCTTCAATACGCATGGGGGTCACGAGCGTTTATTTCATTGGGCTCCTGACGCTCCACTAGGGCCCGGAACCGAATTTCTGAACACCGTTTATTGGAAATTATTATTGGATGATAATGTCCTTAGCAAGTGCATCAAAGGCGCGAATTCAGAAGGTTGTTAACATTGCGATAAATTGTTAACTTAAAAAGTAACAATCAGAAATTGAGTTTCGAAATTTTCAACTTTCCATTAAGCTTGTGAATTTTTATATATTAGTTACTCCTTATTTACTCGCTGGAGTTAAAGTGATACCTAGTCTATTTTATATTTTCGTTATCGAACAAAAGTCGTAGTCAAAACAGGACCCACAGTAGAATAGCAAGATTCAAATTAAAAAAAATAAAACTCAGTACTCACTGCAGTCAGTGACAGAGAGAGCATTTTATCGTCGACGAAAACGTGAAGTCACGGACGGACAGACGGACATGGCAAGCAAAATAGTGCATTTTTTCAATAAATGAGAAAATGCGCTAAAAATTTTATAGGCTGGTGTACATTTTTGAGTAAAGACTTTTTTCGGAGAAAAAGATTGAAATCCCTCATTTCCCTGAGTTTAAAAACCTGGAAATAACTTACGATTTGATTATAAATGCCTCGAGGTAGGTAAGTTCTGAGTTTCCCAGTTGATTTCATTAGCAATCAAATTACAATTACAATGACAGTCGCCAATGAAACTGCTTTATTGATGATAATAAAACTGTATTAACTGAATACACTTGTTGATAATCAATGTCAATTTTTTAGCAATGCAACGATTGCGTAAGTAAAATGCTGATAAGATGAGTATTCTTCAAGCATTTTAATAAGTGATTGAAAATAAAATAACCCCCATTAGTGCGTGTATGATTTAGGGCGGCAAACAACTTTGTGACAGATTTGATGGTCCCTGAGAGAAGGACAGACTGTTGTCGTCCCAGCCATTGTAATGATTGGTACACTTGAAATTCATAGCTTAAGGAATGCATTTGCAAAAGCTCATCTAAAAATGAGCATCGATTTAGGCCATGTTTTGATGTTGAGGGAATTTTAAGTACATAATCCAAATTAAATTATTATTTAATAAAATTATCCATAAGGACAAATTTATTCTTATCAGAAATTATCCATAAGGATAATTATATCAGGATTTCTGGATGAAGAATATAAAACAGGATTTTATTTACACCATCATAGAGCAAGTAAGGACAACATAAGCTGCTCGGAGGAGAGATTCCACGATGTATCCATGCTGCCTGGATAGGCTTCAAACAAACGAGCATTCCAGCACGCATACTTTCATAAATGTCTGAGAAAAATTAAATCAGCATGAGAGAAATGTGATTTTTTTGAGTAGTGATCTAGACTAATTAAGTGTTAATTCAAATATATCTTTTTTTTTAATTTGAGGCAAGATGTGTTCACTGATTGCTCAGTGATGCACCATTTAAAAGGTCTGAGTCGGCAGGATAATCATATATTTAAATTTTTTAATGACATATATAATCGGGAAGATAATAACTTATTTCAATGCCTCATCTGCGCCCGCCCTAACCAGCATAGCAACTACCCACGGTTGATAATCTTGAGATTTCATTTTGGCATGGCAAGTATATATATTATACATGTATATTGATATGCATGCCATTACAGACTGAGATTTATGAAATATTACGGCTTGAAGCAGTCTCCCCTGGCTCATTGAGCCGCAGAAGCAGCACATGGAGCTAACTAAGTAAGGTTGCAGCATTAGCTTTAATAAAGTAAGTTGGGATCTACGTTGTGCTGTGGACGTCCAGTTTGTGGTGCGCACAACGACAGGTGCGGCGTACAAAGTTTGCTTTTGCAAAGACTTTATTCATGCTGCAGGTCCACATTTTCTTTATACTTTGGGTTTATGAGTGTTGTTGAACTGGCTTTCAAGTCCTGTCGTATAATGCTGAATTCATGTAAGATTTAAGCTGCACCATCATTTAGTATTCGGAGTCGGTTGTCAGGTCGTACCTAATGTCTTTCAATAGAACTTTCAATTGCCGAATTAAAGACTTTCCTCGCACTTTTCTATAAAAAATAATTCATTTAATATAATAAATCGATTTCTATGTAATTAATTGGCATAATGCATAAATACATTATTATTTTAGAATAATCTGTATTAATGCGCCTGATATGAGAGCATTCATTGATATTACTGAATATCTTCATGCAAAAAAACATTCGTGCAACGCGATATAATCTGCGATAACATTATTGTCCGACGCATCCAATTTTCAGAGCAACGCACCAAATTAGAACATATTTGTTTTCCCGTGCCTGGTTTTTGCGATTAAATTAGATCATTGGCAACGAATATTTATATCACTTGTTTGCTAAATCATAAAATTAACAGAGAGATCAATAGCAGAGAAAATTCCATGAAAAAAGCATACTCGTATTTAGATTAGGAACTTTTCGGTGACCAGCTCCATCATCATTTCAAAATTCATATGTCCTCAGGTTTCGAATCTCTAAAATTTATCTGTTTTATAACTTTTTTGTGACCATGAATTTTTATGATTGACTCCTTCATCTTTAACACATAAATTAAGCAAAAACGCACCATAATGCACCCCTAAAGCTAACAATAAGCAAGGTCATAAAAGTAAAATAATTAGGAACATTTGCTATTGATTCTATTGTTTATGAAGCTTGTCTGTTTTTTTCTTTAGAATCAGCAGCGACGATCAAATAAATACCAGGCGTTTTTCATCTTAAAATTGAAGCTGCGTATTTATGATGAGCCCTATTATCTCCCTCATCCAGATAACTCATCCCACACTAGATCACTCAACTCATCAAAACGATGGATTAGATCGCTCTCAATCAAAACCAAGTTGTGGGCACTGAATATTTTGTTTTAAAACTCCTGGAATGTAAAGAATTTACCTCCAGCCTGACAACAACGGAATATTTATTAAAGCTTTGGTTTGGTTGGTTTTGGTAAATTAATTTATGAAATTTATTAAAGCATTGACAACATTTATCTTTTCTGACATACTCTTAATAGCCGGAATGCAAGGAGATTTAATAAAATACTACAATTGTCCAGAAATTGGCTGACCAAGTGTGAAAATATTGCTTGATCCATTTCGCTTTTATTTCTAATTTCTTTGTAATCATTTGTTTTCTGTGGGTATCTCTCGTTACCAGGCATTCAATTACGAATACCAAAGACGATATGTGATATATAAGTAAACTAATTGTTAACCCTTTTGTCAAGTGACGGTAACTAACAATCTCAGGCTCCTGGATAAGAATAATAATGACGAATGGTAATGTATTCCTAGTAAAAGCTAAAAAATCTAAATTCGCGACCTCTAAATTTAACCAATGCCAAGGGATTTTTTCGTGTCTTTCACAAGCTGTGCCGTCCAGCGGTCACTTTTGGATGATAAGGCGTTTGGAAATTTGACAATCCTCGAATCTGGCAATACTGGGATGGTATAAAGCACTGGCCATTACGGTGCATTGCGTTAACTGGAATAGAGGATGGCCAGTCATTGCGAGAAGAGCCTTGCAATATGCCCTGATATGGTCACATGGGAGCCTTCATATGGTCTGATATGGCCGCATGTCCTAATGGCCATCATGCCATAGAGCGGTCGGTCAGTCGTCTTCATACGGTACTATTTTATAGTCACAGTAGCCATTGTTTTTCCCGATTTATCGTCTTTTCAAAGGTAAGGCTCATTTTTAATAATTCGTCTTTGTTGAGTACCTCCTTCATGGGTTTAAGCAGCCCAATTTATATCTAATCCGGTACTTTAACAGATTAATGAAAGCATACATTTTTAATTTTAAAGCTGTTTGAAGCTCTATTAAAATTTTTCATGCTTCTCGTGGTTTTGTTTTCTTGTTGCTGGTAAAATGCTTCTGTGCTGGGAATCAAATAACGCGTGGTTGATTGGAATTTAATTTCAATTTTGGGGGTCGTTTCGTGAGCCACTTTTTATTCGTATTACCCGATGACATCAGGTCACATCTCACTAACCAATTACGTTTTTCGAGCGAGAAACTTGATCAGATCGACCTCAACAAAATAAACTTTAAAATCTAATGCCGTGCTCACAATTCTGTTAATTTACAATTCTTAATATAAGTAATTAACTAAATAAACAGTTATTATGTCTTTAAAGGTCATTTAGGTGGTAAAATTGTGTAGTTTGACCATCTTTTCTCTTCCGGCAAAAACGAAGCTTGAGGATGTTTGAGGAAGCAGCTGAGCAAACAGGAAGCGTGTTTCACTCGGTGCTTGGCACGTTTGTTCTGCTCTCACCATCCCTGGATTTACGCCCACACAAATCAAAGCTAATGGGAAACCGATGCTTCCTACTGCCTTCTCATTAGAGCCCCTGCACTGAAACTGACGACCAGAAAAATCCTACTTGAATTCCACCCTAGTTTTTGCTTGGGACGGACATTGTGTGTTATTGAGTCACTGTAATGTAGTTAATAATTTTTCCGTGGATTTGTGGACGAATTTTGAAGTATTTTGTGTACGAATTTCGAAGTATTTTGTGCGTAATTTTTGTCCAAAAACTTAAGTTAAAATAAGTATCGACGTGAATCACTTAGTATCTTCTTATGTTCGACCGTGGAATTGGTATCGAAATTGTAGCAGATACTAAGTTTGTTTGAATGGTGCACGGTATCGAAATTCCATAATGTGATATATTGCAGCCTTAATTTGTTATATAGTCAGCAAAAGTGTTAACATTTGTAGCACTTATTTTAGAAGCAATGTAAGCGACTATTAACTGAAAAACGATGCTGGTTTATAATGGGAATTTCCGTTCATGTTTTTTGTCGATACTAGATTTGCTAACTTATGATGTCGTTTGTTTACTTTTTCTTTCTCTTACAAATAAAATAAATTACTTCGTAGGTTTGTCACGATAAAAATGGTCGTCCTTAGTTCGTAGGAATGAAGTAATAAATTAAGCGTGTGAATGTTTTTTATCGGTAATTTTTTATGGCAATGTGATCCTGAAACTGAAATAGTAGTGCAATCCATTTGTGGAAGCTTGCGATTTTCAGTACCCTACAGTTCGGTAGAGCATCACTCTAAGTTTAATGAACTAACTTCCGATATTTCGCTACAATTACCAACATGGTAGGCCTATCTGTCATTTAAAAATCGCCGATACATCACAATTACAATATATCTGTAATTACGTTGTGTGACTGCCATGGTGCTTAATCATTTATATGTATAAAAAGCCACCACTGGATTTATATTTCAGTTACAGGATCACATTGACGTAAAAAAGTGCCGATAAAAAATCGTTCGCATGATTAATTTATTCATACTTTATTCCTACAAGTTCCGGACAACCATCGTTATCGGGAGAAACCTACAAATGAAATAATTTTTTTATTTGCATGAGAAAATAAAAAAGTGAACAAGCATCATTATTCAGCAAATGGAGTATCGACAAAAACATGAACGGAGTTTTTGATGAACGGAGTTTTTGATTTTAAAACAAATTAAGCGTGCAAAATATCAAATTATGGAATTTCGATAACGTGTATGAAGAATTCGCTGCAGTGTAATCACGCTGAATTAATGTAAGTTTATTTATCATTGCAGATATTTATTAATGCCTAAAGGTAATTGAATGAGTATAATAAAATTATATTCTGAATTAATTAATTATATGAATAATATTATTATATTTTTACCACGTTTTTCTTAGCTCGCTTTCGTGTCTGTGATGATCAAATCTTGCAATCGATATTTCACCAACTTTCCCGCTAGCTAGCGCTCTGAAACTTTTAGGGAAGCTCAGCTCCCGATAACAATACAATAATCAATAATTTGTTGCACTTTTTTATATCTCATGTAAATAAAAAATTAATTCATTTGTAGGTTTGTCCCGATAACAATGGTAGTCCGGAGCACATAGGAATAAAGTATTAGATTAGGCGTAAGAATGATTTTTTATCGGTAATTTTTTTAAGGTAACGTGATTCCGAAACTAAAATATAAATTCAATCCATTGGAGGAAGATTGGGAACTCTGCAGTTCGGTAGTTCATCACTCTAAGTTTAATGAACTAACTTCCAATATTTCGCTTCAATGACCAAGATGGTATCTGTCATTCAAAAATTACTGATACATCACAATTAGAACCTATCTATTATTACGTTGTTTGAATGCCATGGTGCTTAATTATTGATATAAAAAAAGCCACATGCACTGCTGTTGAGAATCATGATGATGAATACGCAGCAGTGGAATTATGTTGAACTAATGTTAAATTATCTATTATTTCAGATTTTATTAATGCCTAAATGTAATTGAATGAGTATAATAAAGTTAAACTGAAGGTATGGGATATTTTAGTAATAATATTATAATATTGTTTTTAATATTTTCGCAAGCCGGAGACACATTCAAGTGAGCCTCCCTGAATCACCAATTTCCCGTCGTGTATACTTGGTGTTGAGGTCCACTTTCATTCCTCACTTAAAATTAAGCCTCTCATTTGTTTATTGTTCGAGCTTAGTTTCAAAACTTGTGCTGAACTGATTGAACATTCATTCTGAGAATGAAAATAAATTAAGAGGAAACATGCAATCAAATATGCATTGCTGTTTAGGAACGAATACTATCAATTTCTATAATAAATTTTTCCTCCGACTAATTATCATTTTTTACACGAATTGAGTGAAAATGATAACGAATTTGATTTGATAGTCAACAGTCTCCATGTAACAGCCCAATAAGTCGTTATTATTGAACTACCAGCACAAAAATCGGAGCGTGTGTGAAGAATTTCACGAAAACTTTACGCATAATTTTTAAACATGAGCTTCAAGAAATGCTTCCCAGAATTGATTTTATTCATGTACATATGTTACCACCATTCCTAGGCTAAAATTTCTCAATTTGACTCAATGCCAAAAAGCAATGCGGAGCTGCTGCTCTAGAGAGTTTGTTTGCTAATTATCTAGTTAATTTGCTTTGTGCATGCCCCTGTGCTCTAAATAAGCATAAATATTAATTATTGCGGCATTTAATGTTGTTTCAAAATTAGCATTTAAT
Source organism: Hyalella azteca (assembly GCF_000764305.2). Lineage (NCBI taxonomy): Eukaryota > Metazoa > Arthropoda > Malacostraca > Amphipoda > Hyalellidae > Hyalella > Hyalella azteca. The sequence goes on along the minus strand of NW_025936210.1, from coordinate 16,161 downwards.
GTGGGAAGACCCTAGCGATGCTTGAGTAAACTCGTCGACATTCAGTGCAGATCGTTCACTGAACTTTGCTTTAAATAAGATATAATTTTCATATTTTAATGTCAACATGAGGCATTATAGCGTTAATTTTGTTCATTGTATTGTTTATTTCCAGTTATTTATCTAAACAATAAGATGTGACTGATTGCTGGTGATCGATGTCAGCAGGAGTTTGTTCATCGAAATTTTCTAAAAATTTTCAAAAATAAGCATCGCAAATTTTCATTAAAAATTATTATAACGGATTATTTCATGATTGTTATTTTGGAATGAATTTATTTCTTGATGCCGTGAAGCCATTATACTTTAATTACATATGGAGGCTGCTTGCCTACTTAAGTGAAGTCTTCGCTCTAATCCCGGGCTAATTGGTGATTATGAGCGAAGCGAGCTCAGTGTCACGGATTATGCAAGGCTTATAATCATTTCTTGTCTCATTTCCACGTTTACGCCAGTGTAAACACAAATAATATTTGAGATCTGCAAGAAAATACGATCTTAAAACAGTCTTTTAATTAATGTATCAGTTTTAAATGAGGACAACGTACGTTCCGAAAATTGTATTGATGAATAAAATCAAATATTATTATGACACCGCCTTTTAGAGAAATTTTTACATTTTGATGAGAGCAAGTAGAAGGTTTATTTTTCAATTTAAGATGACTTCTGGAGGTATTTTCCGTTAAATTAGTAATTGTTACCTGATTAGTCATTTATCATATCATGAAATATTCCCGAAATTTGACCCAAATTGGTCATCATTATAACACTGAAATTTGATTTTTTTTAAATTCATTCTTTTTGCCGCATTTCTAGGACGGATCCTAGCTGAGTTTTGTCTTTATTTCGAAGAAAATGTGACCATACCGAAGGCTTGCTTCAGGTCACGTACAGGTGAATCGTTGATTTTGCAAAAAAAATGTTATACATGTTTTTGAGGCGTTGAGAGAGCTGTTGTGAAAAGCTACTGAGCCTCTCTGATTGCTGTGTTTACGCGACCGGAATTTCAGGAGGTTGCTAATGGGCGTACCGGAATATAGCTTGAGGATGTTTCGCTAATGGACGTACCGGAATATAGCTTGAGGACGTTTCGCTAATGGACGTACCGGAATATAGCTTGAGGACGTTTCGCTAATGGACGTACCGGAATATAGCTTGACGACGTTTCGCCAATGGACGTACTGGAATATAGCTTGAAGACGTTTCGCTAATGGAAGTTCCGTTATATCATTTCTGAACGTTTCGCTAATGGATTTACCGGAATTTAGCTTCCTGATATCTTGAAAATCGATTTCATGACAAAATTATGATTAAAAATAGAGAAATTGCGTAAGTATAGCATGAAAAAAATATTCGCTATTGACTCTTTGCATTCTGTTAAATTGATTGGTCCGCACGCTTTTAAACATTACGTTATTAATCGTTCAAAAACATTGAAAATATAAACTCTCCAAAATTCTTATAAAAATAATCCTTTTGAACTACAAGTCTTCAGGTAATCCCCGTGAACATTTGCCCTCACGTTAAATTTTCAACAAGTTTCTTTGTTATATGAAAACCCGTCTAATTACATCTGTAATTTCACAAAACTGACGGTCATTACGTGTAATCACCGTCCTCAAATCTGGCAGTCACGCTCCTAAATCCCAAAGAACAAAGCGCTTGTCCCATTACAAGCGCCATGTTTTCTCGGCAGCCTGACCCCAGCGGTGGAAAACTGAGAAATTTTGTTCTGTTGTTCCCGTTTTGTTTGCATTTCATGAAATAAATTTGTGGGTGAATTATGAATGTGTTGTTCTGCTCAAGTTTGAGTTATTGTATAAATTTTATGTGTTTGTTGAGGGGATGGAGAAAGGGACGTGATATTTATAGTTTTGTTTGCATAATACTGCAGTCAAACACTGCATGTATTACCATCGTAATTTAATACTGTAGCACGATGTATAATTCTCACAATGCAGTGCTGCAGCAGACTGAATTAACCTCACACTGTAATACTGTAACACTGTAATGCGTCACACTGCAATACTGTGACACTGTAATCCCTCACACTGCAGTACTGTAACACTGTAATTCTTCACACTGCAGTACTGTAACACTGCAATCCCTCACACTGCAGTACTGTAACACTGTAATCCGTCACACTGCAGTGCTGTAACACTGTAATCCCTCACACTGCAGTACTGTAACACTGTAATCCTTCACACTGCAGTACTGTAACACTGTAATCCCTCACACTGCAGTACTGTAACACTGTAATCCTTCACACTGCAGTACTGTAACACTGTAATCCTTCACACTGCAGTACTGTAACACTGTAATCCCTCACACTGCAGTACTGTAACACTGTAATCCATCACACTGCAATGCACTAAGTGTCACCACCAGGGCTCAATAGCGTCAGTGCATTAGGCTGTTGCTCGCAAGGCTGCACAACAAAGCAATTAGTGGTGCTCGAGGTGCCTAAATTGCCTGATAATTCTGAGCTAATTGCAGCGACTGCATTGCGAGACTCTCGTCCGACTCTTGACGAGACCTGACAAGACCTAGAAACATTCCTTAGGAACTCGAGAGACCTGCCAAGGTCATGAAAAATTGATGACTAATTGAAGACTTATAGTCCTACTATCATAAAAATCTCTACCGTGTCGCCAAAGATTTAAAAAGAGATGATTGATTCAGGAAGTGAACTCCTTTTTTAAGCTCTTAATTAGAGGGGCGGAATAACTCTCTCTTATAATGAATTAAAAAAACCTTAGAAGTAAAAATGTTCAACGCACGGCGGCACTTGTCTGTATTTGTTCAGATAGAATATTTGGCGATTGAATACATCTGAAATAAAGACTAGGAAATACAATCGGCAAATGGGTGTATCGGTCCAATGATCCAGACCCTCAGATCTGATAGATTGTGCACTATACATGGTACCTCTATACTAGCTCACGTGCAGTCTATGGGGGTCTGAAGATCATTATCTCGGCGATATACGCCCGAAATACCGAGATCTTGGCGATATACATACGAGATACCGAGATCATGGCGATATAAGTCCAAGATCCCGAAAAAGGTGAACTCATGTGATTTAGGCAAAAAAAAAAAAGAAAGCAAAGTGATATTCATCCAGAAAAAATGGATCATATTGTTCAAATTCGGACATACTTTCTTGCCCACATTACGAACAGAGAGTGGATATCGCCCTATGAAAACCCGAGGATGGCCAACACAAGATCAAAAAGTACATCATTCATTGGACAAAGCCTCACACATTTCTCTGATGGTAATATACTGCCAGGCTGAAGCACGCGTAATAGAGCTCGCCTGAGTCTAATTAGCGAGCTATTTGTCCTCATTAGGGACCTGATGCTAAAGGGTTCGGATACATTCCGCCCAATGGCTTGACAGAATATCCTGCCGGAGGCTGTTTGTTCCTAATACTCATGAAGATTTTTATGTGTGCAAATTAGTTAGAGATTAAAATTCCATCAACATGCACTAGAGATCGCGTCTAAAGTTGATAAACAATCTAATTTGGCAAGCATGCAGCCTAAATAAGAAGTGAACGCAATATTATTGTTTCATAACATGTGACGGAAAATTGAACCTTTCGTCCAATATTTTATCTATTAATAATTGTATTACAAATTCTTTTTTCGCTTTAGAAAATCGACAAGATGCGAGTTTGAAGTTAAAGCATTTGTGATATTTTACGGTAAAAAATGTATTTACGGTAACCTCAAGTTTTCAATACGGTGAAATATGTATGAATTTTTACATTGATGTCCATGGATTCGCACGCAACCATTTGCTTCTATTAAAAAATATTTTTTTTTGAAAAATAAATTCGTGACATTGAAATGGGAAATTTGAATTGAACACTAAAACCTGGAAATTTCAATAATGAATATGCGTTAAATAAATGTGAAATTAGTATTCAATTGCAGAGGTATTCATAACTTTTTCTATTGAGAGATGGGTGATCAATTTTCGATATTTTTTATTCTATTGCCTTTCTTCGTTGATGAAGATCATCCAAGTGAGTATCAATGTTGAAATTTATCATTTTTGTGCTATAGTTTTATTGATTCATGTATCATTTTGTGCTATAATTCTTGATTTGAGTCATATAAGTATATCTGGTTATTTTTTTTATTTTGATTATACTAGTGTCCATTTTTGTTTATTAAGACCATTCCAGTGAAAATCGTTGTCGATTTACAAATATCATATTTTTTCGCGAATACTACTGAAGCGACTGTCGTGAACCCTGATTAACAGTTTAAATAGCTGTTGCTCTGAGTTTAAAAATGAATTACACGTTTGAGTTACAAAGATATTTATAAATTAACGAAAAACATCCGTTTCTCAGAAGTTTAATTCTCTGAATTCGAGCAAATAGCCCTTGCCATGATTGGCCGTTTATTATAGTGCCATGCAATTATTGTTGCAGTTGCATATTCCTAGTGATATAACTGATATAATTGAGAGGAAATTCATGTGAACCAATATAATTCACCGGCCATTAAGAGCTTACGATGTGGTCGGGAATCGATGGCGTCAGTGAGAGGCTGCGACATCGGAAGGGTAACGTCTTCCGTGCAATTAATGACATCGCGACACAAATTATCGCTTTATCATCAACTTCCGACCATCGATTTGTTACGGCCACCGATAATAAGTCTATAATAGAGAGAAGTACTCGTCTTTATAATTGCCGATAGCCTCAATGAATGATATTGGAAGCATTAGCAGGCAACGTGTTCATTAATGACGATGCATAGTGTGATGGAATGTAGAGAATGCAGGAATTCAGGGCTGAACTATTCTATTCTGACTTCTGACATTGGATGAGTACGGAGCCGCCATTGCGGGATAAATTCTGGAGAAGGCGTTGACTATAACTATTCATGCATAAATTTTACGCATAACATAAATTTTTAATTTTGCATTTGACAAATGGCGCCGGAAAACTTTAAATTAAATAATGACCACTGACATGTTTTTGTTACTGGAAGTTAAAAATAATTATATTCTACTCTTTATGAATCTTGAATAGAATCCAGATGTATTTTATGTTACACCAAAGAAAATAAATTGGTCATTTTGCCGAAGAAATGATACACTTTCTCGCCTAATGCATAAGAATAGTGGGACGCCTTTTGAAACGCCTTTTTTACGGGTCAAACTGTGTCACGATGACTCACTCAAGGCCAAAAAGTGCACAACCATTCAGACAAAGCCTTTTTCATTTCCTTGACCTATAGTCTACCAATTGTTCATCAGCTTGCCTGTTCTGTTTACATATTTTTTTTGATAATTTTTGATGGCGATAGCTCCTATGGCTCTCCAGTTCGATCCACATTGCGGATTATTAATCTTAAACTCGCTATTCAGAAGGCTAAGACAACTTTAGAGGAACTTTATTATGTAACCTGAACAGGAACCGCCCGTTTTTACGTAACATCTCAACGCACGTCGCCTCAAGATCTTGACATGTGTCGCCCTAATATCTCAACATATGGGCCTGCACATCTCACTATACGGCGCTTTAAAATCTCGACTTAACATCTCAAAATAAGTCGTCTTGACATTTCAACTCAACATCTCAACATGCGTGGCCTTCACGTCTCGACTCAACATATCAACATTAGCATATATAATAAAAAACTTAATGGAATAGGTTGATTTATGATTTACAGTGCTAAAAATTTAGTTCTGTTCGAGCGTTTACCAGCAGAAGCTAAATATATGTGTCATGTACGAACAACTTTCATCCAACTGTAGCGAGTATGGCGCCGAAGCTTACGCATACCCCGAATTTTGTAGGAGTACAGGGCTCTTTAAAACTGGTAACTAATGGAAACGCTGATGGTATTGTGCACTCCGGATGAATTTTTTCGGCCTTAGGATGGAAAAAGGGCCTTTTTTCTGCATTTACATGCGTACTCTGAATAATGTGCGTAAAGATTTAATACACCGGAATAATTCTCGGAATAATACTGCCCATAACATGTCATGAAAACACAACTACTATGGTATTCCGTTGTTGCAAAAGTCTAGGGAAATTTCCAGTCCCTGAAATTTTGTTTATCATTTGAATTGCACAGAGATTTCAGTAGAAAGTGAGAACCGTGACAAGTGAACCTTTGAAGTATTCATTGCGACGGCGATGAATTCCTTGTAACAAATTTTCTTCACTGAAAATTTGAAATTTTTACCTCGTAAACAGCATCCCTGGTGACGGTTCTATTTATACTGCCCTAATTGACTTTATAAAAATAATCATGACAAGTTTACAGCGGTAAAGAAAACAAATGTTAAGTCTGATAAAAGCAGGACCGAATATTGTACCACTCAGAAAAAGGAAGGAGATTTTGTCCAAATATCAGTGTACATTTTGCCCTTGTGTACTTCATCCTGATCCAGATTTTACAAACAGAAGTTACATCAGTGCTACGTCCGCTCTTTGCTCGTGCTGCGGACAGGAAAGCTTGTTTGGCTATTTGGCAATACCTCTCAATAATGAGGAGAGTTTGCACTGTTTTTAAACTGTCTGATATGCCGAATTCAATAGAATCACGCGCACTTCGTTGAAAATAGACTTGATGCTATTTAATGCTATTCAAATATTAAATAGCGTGATGATAGGTCACAATCAACCGGTAATAATATAATCCCTTGTGCAGATGTCCTTTAAGTTCGATACGAAATGAAATATAATCGCTCTTGATGTCTCTGCGGTAATAGTATAAATGTCAAAATATATGATGTGGTTATGTGCGAATGTTGTGGCGAATGTTGTGCATATTTTGTTTAACAAGATTATTATGTATGAATGAAATTGCCAGTCTTGAAGATATTGAATTGCCAGTCTTGAAGGATGACGTTTACCATGAGAAATATTTTCAGTGTTGTACAAGGCTAAGAGTGCAGTATTATTTTCTGAATCATTTACTTAATTGTTCAATTATCTGCAACGTTTCAGTTGGTTATGAGAAGTTATAAATAATTTTTAGCAAAAATTCTAATCCCTTTATTTTATTGTTGACATCTAATACCTATAGGAACTTATCTCTCAGCCATCGTACTTTCGTTCAAAGCTTAATCCCTAATTTTCCTACTTTTAAGACAAAATTCTTGCTAAAAAGTTCCTGAAATTCTGCTAATAAAGCGTATGTTTCATATAATTTTCGGAATGTTTCGGTGGATCACAAGGAATGGCGGAAGGCCTATCTGCTTTTTCAATTGGGTATCGTTCTTTTCCGGCAAAAGAAAAAATGCGCGAGTTTAGAAAGAGTTCGTCGAACAACCATGCGCAAGCTGTGCTACCTAACCACCAGATATCTGACATCGAATTAACGTTGAATTAAATGTTCTTTGATTGAATCAACGTCCATTCGAAGTTGTTCAACGTCAACTGCCTGGTTGAATAAATAATGGGCTCAAAATTTCAAGTTATGTTTTATCTCAGAAAACAATTGTAAGAGGATTCAAATAAAGAATCAGCTAAGCCATTGTTATTATGATATTATTATGCATATTATATTATAATTTTGATCGCAAAGTTGTGACCACTATTTTTAATTCGACTGTTTGTTTTGCGATAGAAATTTGAAACTACTCAAGGGGAGGATAGATCGATTGCTTTTGATAACGTTTGTAATTTTGTTTGTAATTCGGCTGAGTTGTTCCGAATGAAGTTCAATAGTTTTAATGCTATAGCATTATTTATGGAATATTTATTCAGTTCAGTCAGTCACTTTAACGAAAAATAAAATATTTATTTATTTAAGTGAAAACTAATTTCTTTCCCTACGGACACTAAACTCGTTTCTTGTGTATACTTTAACGAATACATCTTGCTTCTGCTCAGAAAATACCCATCGAGAACGTCTCATGAATGTATCACTTTCGCTCCTTTTGTGGTAATTATTTTAATTTATTTATCGGTTGTTTGTTCACATAACGTGGCGGTAAATTCAAGAAAAAAGATTGGTAGTTATTTTAAGTATGCCATTTTATCAAATTGCGGTTTACTTTTAATTCAAAATTAATTTAAGCACCAGGTAAATACTGGAAAATTCAACGGGAAATAATACTATCCGGTTGGTATATGAGACAAGTCGAGCGTTTCTAAGCAAGTTCACAGGGATGATGGGAAAACAATTTATTTTCCTGCGTAGGCGTTGGAAGCGGAGGAGGGATTTGGAATTTTTACGTCGAGTAAGACTTAGTGATTTTTTAAGTTTATTAAAATTTAGCAATTTTTAAATTTTAGCAGGACTTTACAATTTGTGAGCTGAAGTGAAACCTAGCAATTTAGAGTAGAGTAGGACTTGGCAATTTTTAAGGAGCAGTAAGACTAAGCAAGTTATAGAGGTAGATTAGAATGCAGCAATTTATAAGGTGATGTAAGATTTAGCAATTGTATAATTCTTATTTGACGCCGATTAAAATCCTGATAAGAAACATTAGGAAAAAGTTTCATTTCTAAAAAGGTCCTCAGTTTGTTGAAGGTTATAAGTGCTAATTACTTCATCAGAGAGAACAACGATGTATTTCGTGCAATGCAAATTTTTTCGGTTTCAAATAGAGAAAATTATCATCTCTGAGACTTCTAAAAAAAGATTTCTCACGTATTTCTGGATGGAAATTCGAACAAGAACAAGACTCATGTAAAAATGTCCCGAGATGAAAAGTTATCCCCGCAAGTTTTAAGCTACACAAGTCTTCTCAGCAAAGTAGCTGGTGAATTATTCATATTTTTACACCCTGAACTTTCAAGCGATTTGTCCGGTAATTCCTGTATAATAAATGGATTAGTGGCGGTCGTTTAAAGGCGTTCCCAGCTGAATTTCTTTTAAAAGGAAAATTGTAATTATGTTTCGTAGTTTCTTCATTGAGATAAGAACTAAAATCTATTACTTTTATTTTGTTTGATTGTATTTTGCTGCGAACGAAAATTAATGTAATTAAATGCAAATTGATCATTAGGTTCATAAAAAGCGCAACTTCGGACATTTGCAGAAGTGAATGAAAATTCACGCGTTGTATAAAATATCACAGAACAGTGAAAATGTTGCAATTTACTATAAACATACTTATGATTTGCAAAATGTTATCGCTAATTTGATATCTATCTTTTAGTGCATATTTATTATTTCATGGGACTGGAGTTTAAAATTTAAATAACAGTTGAATATTCAATGACTAAAAGTGCGCGTAGTTGCGGACGTTCTCTGAGCGATGAAGTTCACTGCATTCTACAGCAACTATATGTGCATACTAATGTTCATTTTATAGTTCATTGCGTTCTACAGTGAGCACAGCTCAATAATATTCAATGGTTGATAATTAAATTGACGTGCCTGTTCAACTAGGGCTATTGGATGATTTCAACGATTTAATACGATGGCGTTGAAATTTATTGTAAGCCTTAAAGTGTAAAGCCTTAATAGGTCATAAATTTTCAATTGGTCATAAAGTTGTAACAGGTCATAAATTTTGAATCGGTCATCAAGCCGGAAGAGGTCATAAATTTTGAACCGGTCATAAATCCGGAACTGGTCATAAATTTTAAACCGGTCATAAAGCCGGAACCGATAATAAATTTTAAACTGGTCATAAATTCGGAACTGGTCATAAATTTTAAACTTGTCATAAAGAGCAACTGGTCACAAATTTTAAACCGGCCATAAAGCCGGAACCGGTCATGAATTTTAAACGGGTCATAAAGCCAGAACCGGTCATAAAGACGGAACCGGTCATAAATTTCAAACGGGTCATAAAGCCGTAACAGGTCATAAATTTTGAACCGTCATAAATCCGGAACTAGCCATAAATTTTAAATCGGTAATAAAGCCGGAACCGGTCATAAATTTCAAACGGGTCATAAGACCGGAACCGGTCATAAAGCCGGAACCGGTAATATATTTTAAATGGGTCATAAAGCCGGAACCGGTCATAAATTTAAAACCGGTCATAAAGCCTTAACAGGCCATACATTTTAAACGCCTCAAATTCGCTGTCATTTCATTTATATTTAAAAGCAAAGAAAACAGCCAAAAAATTCATCACTTTTTATGCGAGAAATTGTTTCGGAGTCCAGCTTCATCGTCAGTTCCAAAATCTAAAGCACATGTACAACAAAAATTCACATGTACAACTAAAATTCACATGGAAGATATTACAACATAAATTGTCGAATGAAAACAATTAAGAATGAGTTATACATGAGCAGACAAATCTATCTATTTTCAATTTTGAGGGGAGATATGAAATGTAGGTGGCATTTAGACTATTCTTTATTTGAAAATATACAGGGACTCTAAAATTCGCAGGTCAGGAAAACCGTTGTGAAGGTTGTGGCTTATTTGAGCAATCAAGTGATCTTAATTCATTTAAATGATTTACCTTCTTACTATTGAAAATGAAATTTTGCATTTTACTAGTAGTCCCATCAAAGGCCTACCTGCCCCTCATATCCATTTTATCCCAACAAGGTCCTTCTTATTCTCAATTAAATCCTTTAATTCCAATAAATTCCTTTAGTCCTACCAAAGACCTTTAATCTATCAGTAGGCATGTAATCCCAGTTTAGGCTTTTAATTAGCCTTTAATCCGTCTCTAGGCCTTCAATCTCACTCTAGATCAATAATCCTATCTTAGTCTTAAAATATTGGGATATGCATTTAATCTTGCTCAAATTCTTTAATCACGCTCCACGCTCTAAGCCTTTAATACCAACCTAGTCCTACATAAACCCACTCTAGTCCTTTAATCTCATTCTAGTCCTATAATCCCATACCAGTCTTATTATACCATCCTATTAATATAATCCCACTCCAGCCCTTTAATCCCTTTATATTCCTATAATCCCACTCCAGTCCTTTAATTTATCATAGTCCTATAATCTCACTTCTGTAATTTAATCTTACGATAAGCCTTTAATCCCATCCTAGTCCTGTAATCCAAATTTAATCCTTAATCCCACTCTAAGCCTTCAATCCCACTCTAGTCCTTTAAACCCACTGTAAGCCTTTAATCCCACTCTAGTCCTTTAATCCCACTCTACTCCTTTAATCCCACTGTAAGCCTTCAATCCCACTCTAGTCCTATAATCCCACTCTATGCCACCGAATGATTCATGCCGCTGATCGGTGATTGGCAGCGATGATTAGGACAATTCCCTTTGATCTGCATTCGGATCGACAAATCTCGAAATTTCTGGTCCCTGGATTTTTCCGGCCTCGTTGAGGAGCTCATTTAGTAAAGCAAATATTGACTATTTTAAAAGGGTTTCTAATTCGTTGTCATTTTTTAAATTGTCAAGAAAATCAAATAAATATTTTTGACATTGCTAATAATAGTAGCGACTACGTTAAAATTCTCAGATAACAAAAATTTAGCATTGAGTTTCTAGTTATAATCATTAACAAATAATTAGTCATTAAATTAATTAAAAATCGAAATCATTCTATAATGTGAGATCTAATTCTAAATTTTATATAAACTGTGTAACTGTGATGCTGATGCTGAGATTGGCGAGTAAGAATCACGTAGGAGGCGTGGAGGAGCGTCAGTGAGCGCTCGTCTTCTGTGGAGTGAGGTTGTGTCCGCTCATCAACTTGTGCTCTCCGCGCTCTGCTGAACTTGCTGGAAAATTTGTTAAGGATTAAGCCCGAGTTTGAGGTGAGTATTACCAGCGCGGTTCGTATTTTTTAAACTAGAAGTATTGAACTGGAGACTTCATAGGGCAGGTTTATTACAATAACCACATTTTTTAATTTCACTGATTTGAATAATTCACAAATGACCGCACATAATAATTTTCCATTTTAAATTGTTCCCATTGCTGGATTGATTTGAATTTATGAATTATTACGAGTTAGATTTCACACAACATAAAAATAACATCTTTTTTAATGACGGACCCAATTTCAGGAATTTCATTTGATACCTTTGTGAAGTAACTTCCTTGTCAAAATTTACTTAAGGGAACGGTGAATATTTAATATACTTCATAGAAAGTATTTACAGATAATCTCATGTCTGAATTTTGCTGCTATGAAATGTCGAAATGTCTATTTTCCATTGAGCAGAAAAGTACTAGAATATTAGGCAAGATTATTCAGGATGAAAGTAACTTAAATATTCGTTTTGATCTCCGTGGAGTTTGCAGTTTGTAAGCTCGCCTCAGACCGTATAAACAACGGTCTCATTTGAGCTGACTTCAGAGAGTTCCATAGCTGGGTACCTAATTATCTTCTTTGTTTAATTCACGCTAATTGCTATTCATGGTTCTTTAATTTTCATATTTGTCAGCAGAAGTTAATAATTTTTAACTGAAAAATATATCGTGATAATTCTTCATATGAAGTCGCCACAGAAGGAAGTATTCTTCTCATATTCAGCGGAATGAATCAAATTCCAATTTGTGAAGCGATTTTGAAAGTCTGGTAATAATCTTCGCAAAGTTCCTCCCGTTTTTGGTTCATCCTAATTTAAAGTCTCGAACTTCAAATTAGGAATTATTAATTACCGAGACGTAAGAATCCTTTTCTTTTTGATCTTATTGACACTTCTCGAATTAAATTAATCCAAGTTAAAGAAAAAAAACATTCAACCTGTTTGCATCCTGTATGATTGTTCTTAAATTTTATTTTAGGTTTTCAAAATTGCGAAAAAAATTTCAGTTTTAATCTATTATCTCCACTTTTTCAAAATATTTTTGAGTTTAATTTTGTAATCAGTTCAAGTCCCGGTGAATACCGCATTACTGTAGTTATATTGGCTCGAATAGCCCCTATATATTAAGTCGCCAGGCACACAACAATAAAAATTTGAAAATTTATATAATTGACTTGCATTTGAACCTGGTGCTGCTCGGGACAGCTAAAGCATTTGATATGATGTCGGAATACCATTCTTAAATATCCTTCCGATCAATCCTTAAACTTTTCCAATTGGTATAGTCCGAGCAGAAATTGACAACTCTTCATTTATTGAAGAATCCCCACTTTTGTTGCGAAATTTGAAAGAAAATTATTTGAAATTACTGATAAATATTTTTTGTTATTTCACCTCATGATTTAATCGCCAAAACAAAAATGTCAGGTTTCCACAAGAAAAATATTTTCATATACATCAACATCTAACTAAGTTTGCCTAAGAGTTTTGGAGTTTACCAAAGAACCTATAGCGCCTTCTTTCAAGCGTCTGATGGGCATGAGAGCAACTGAGAACAACTCTTCAGAAAACCTAATTTATCAAACCTCGAGTTTGTTGTTCTCATATTCAATAAAATATTCGCAAGTGTATCACCACTCACTCAACTATTTTATGATATTGTTGACCTTGCACTTGAATATCAACGATATAGGAGATGGACTTGAATATCAACAACAGAGGGGCTGCACTTGAATATCAACGATATAGAAGATGCACTTGAATATCAACAACAAAGTGGCTGCAATTGAATATCAACAACAGAAGGGATTACAGTGCCAGGCTCACAACAAATTGGAAAACTCATATAATAACTCGATTTTTTAAATATGAAATAGATTAGGTGCTAAATAAACAAAAGTTGACCAAATAACACTCGTGTTTCCTGCTTCTTTTTTCGTAACGAGAGAACAAGAATTAGGTTATGAGATTGTTCACCAAGAGAAATTCGTGATACTTTGTCGCCAAAATAGTGACACACTTTTTGCCCTTTTGTTGGTCATTCTTACCCAGCTTGGTCCGGCGAGAGGGAGTATCATTGATACGGGCAAGGAGTGTGTCGTCATATGGACAATGTGACACATTTATTTTCTGAGTGTGGTATTGAAGCCCTCGCTCTTATCAGGCCAATATTTTCCCCTCGGGAACAGCGAGGAAATTCATTATCAAGGGGCAGGATATTTCATTCATATGATAAAGTTAGTGGAAATATAATATTCATGTTCATGGATTCTAGCGAGAAACTCCACTATACTATATTAATTTAATATAATATCAAATCAGAATAATATCAATTTAGTAATAAATTATATTGCTTGAAAATGAATGCTTCAGAATCGCAATCCTAGATAATAAGGAATCTCAAAAATCACACAAAATGTACCAGTTTCGTGGCAGTGAATTATGTGCGTGGACGCCATCTTGGGAGAAGCATTTCGTCGGGTGTCGCCCCAAACAAGGAGCCTGTAGGCCTGCCGATCAATATGGCGATGAATAAAGCGGGTCTGCACTAGCCACGGCGGGTCTGAATATTGCTGGTCTGCACGAGCCACGGCGGGTCTGAATATAGCGGGACTGTACTAGCCACGGCGGGTCTGAATATAGCGGGTCTGTACGAGCCACGGCGGGTCTGAATATATCTGAATATTGCTGGTCTGCATCAGCCACGGCGGTCTGAATATAGCGGGTTTGCAGACCCGTAATAACCGACTGTCTGAAAATTAACGGTTGTGTGAAACAGCAAGATGCGGATGTTTAAAAATAATAGTTACGTTAAACGAATAATTGACTTACTCAATCGCAGAGAGCGTTAGCTTCTAGATCTAAATTTTTTTTTGGGGGGGGGGAAATGTATAAAGATTGTATTAATGATACAAACAATGATAATTAATGAAGTTTTTGAAATGTTCGACTTTAAAATTAGATTTATTTATGCGGCTGAAAATCAGCACTAATAATTCAGGTAGATTGTTTATGCCTTTAGATGTTTAAAAAGTGAGCGAAATTTGGAATCAAAGTGTAAATGCGTGTAATGATTTAGCATTAAGTATTATGAAGCAGTTGTTCTGGCAACATCGACCCAAATATAGGAGGGAACTTTTTAGGTTTAAAGCATTTGTCGATAACTTGTGCCTGGGGCTACTTTAGATGATCGCTTAGGTTATCTATTGTATAATAGGTTAATAGGTGTGCCATAATTGTCTTCTGATGTCGTGTGTTTATAATTATATTTTATAATTATAATTGTGTATTAAAATATGCAAATAAACTATAATTGTGTATTAAATTATGTGTACATTTGAAAGGGCGAACAGTCCGTCAACCTATCTAATTCCCTCTTCTGTTTTCAACTCTACGTTGATAACTTGTATAATAATATTAGAAATAAGCAATATTATTAATAATAATAGTAATTAATAACAATAATAAATAAAAAAATAAACCACGCAAAGAAACCTGAAGAAACTCTTCTAACCTGTGAATTGAAGCGACCGCAAGTTGCCATCAATGATTCAGCTAAGAAGAATCATTGTAAATGTAAAATCGTAAAAAATTCAACGTAAATCATATCCAAGTGAATAATGTGTTTCTTGACATTTTTGTATTATTTCTAAGAAGTTTACTAAAAAAACAGTCAGGCCCAAAACAGATCAATAGGAGGAACATTACGCGTCATCTTCATGACGGTAGCACGGCCAATAATCGATACGTTACTGCCAGGGGCCGGATTATCAAAACTTCGTAACTTTTTGTACTTACGACAAAAAAGTTCTGTGGTACGTAAATACACCCTAATTTTGGCATTATCAAAACTTTCGTACGCAAGGCTTAGCTAAAAGCCTAAATTTTTTCTCGCGCAAAATTTTCCCGCACAATTGTTTTTTATAATACCACCGTTAGTATTACGTTGTCATAGCAACGCCACTCGTAAGTCGATTTTGTAGTACTGTAACACTGTAATCCGTCACACTGCAGTATTGTAACACTGTAATCCGTCACACTGCAGTCCTGTAACACTAATCCCTCACACTGCAGTATTGTAACACTGTAATCCATCACACTGCAGTACTGTAACACTGTAATCCGTCACACTGCAGTATTGTAACACTGTAATCCGTCACACTGCAGTACTGTAACACTGCATTCCCTCACACTGCAATACTGTAACACTGCAATCCTTCACACTGCAATACTGTAACACTGCAGTCTCTCACACTGCAATACTGTAACATTGCAGTCCATCACACTGCAGTTCTGTAACACTGTAATCCTTCACACTGCAGTATTGTAACACTGTAATCCCTCACACTGCAGTACTGTAACACTGTAATCCTTCACACTGCAGTTCTGTAACACTGTAATCCGTCACACTGCAGTACTGTAACACTGTAATCCTTC